>NW_025901138.1:0-41514 GCF_022539505.1 Lolium rigidum | reverse complement strand
GCTCCCGCGCGAAGAAAAGCGTGGAGGCTCCGCATATCCACCATGTTGATGCGAGGAACTTTCTGCATCGGATGATGAGTCGAGGTGCTCCTCGACCTCTATGTCGTCTCTTGCACGTTGGCCTCTCTCTATATGTGCATCCAGTGCACCTTCTGTGACCGACCAATCTCCCCTGGAATCAAGGTTAGACAAAACAGGCGCGAGTGCAATCTTACTAGTTTCTCGGTTTTCTTAGTTATTCTCCAAACTTTCTTATAAAATATCATCTTATAATACAGGTTACCCAAGTTGGAGGAATCTGAAACAAATTCATGTTTAATCATAGAGGCTATGTCAAGTTTTTCTATGGGGAACGGAATATCAAAATGATGAGGTTCTACATTATGAAAAGCTAGTAAACGAGAGGCGATGAGGCCTCCACACATTCCACCTTTCTCACGGTTAGTAGCAAGTCTATAAGCTATTAATGCCCCCAAATTATAAGACCTACTATTTTGCAAGTGCTGCAGCTAGAAAAGCCAAATCCGGGATAGAAAGTTTACTACCAATCCTTTTGGCGAGAACGCATTTGGTAATAAAATAAGCAAAGTAGCTGGATAGCCGGAGCTGAATACTAGTGATTTTACCACTTTCACCTGAGAAACTCCTTCCATCGCAAATCATCTTGTAAAGATCCGAGAGTTCTTGCGGCGATCCCCTTATCTTCTCGCACGACCCCCATTGCGGTATTCTAATTGCTGCACAAAAAGCACTAAATGGCAAGTTGACAGCTTTATTGTAAATTTTATACTCGGACCGTGGGGTTAGATCGCGACCAATTAAACTTGAAGTCCTGCACAAAAGCCATAGTTAATTTTACATATTGTCTTGGCTCTCCTTCAACAAAGTCACTCAGCCCCGCACGAGAAATTAGAGTTTGAACATCTTCAAATATCCCCGCGCTTCTCATGAAATCCGCGCACGGGTAGTAAGAGGGGTATACTCCCTCTTCACGATTGACTATCATAACTTGTTGGACTTCCAATTCTTGCTGGTTCAAGTGATATCTATTCCATTCCATTTTCTGAAATTTCAACAACCAATATAAATTTTTTGATTTGGTGACATAAAATTGAGGGAAACTACCATAGGAACTTGCTAGAGTACTAATCATGCATCAAAACTAGTTTCTACCACTTAGAACAAGCATGCAAGCTCACTAAACATGTTACCTACAAGCAGCAAAATATTCAAGATATACTCAACCAAACAAAATTCTACTTGGATGGGTGGAGGAGTCACATACCGAAGAGCAAATGTGCCAAATTTCGCACGTAAACTGGGCTGAGCAAAGAGATCGAGAAATCTGAGCTCCGGAGCAAAAACGCGAGAGAGATGAACTTGGTACGAGTTTTTTCGGGAGAGAGAAGGTGCCGGGAGGAAGAGATGGCAAAGTGGGGCAAGGAGGGGCCCACACCACATGGTGGCGCGGCCACCTCCTTGGCCGCGCCGGCCTGTGGTTTGGCGCCCTCTCGGTGCCCCACAGTCATCCTCTCGGTGCTCCCGAGTGCCTCGTCGAAAAATAGGACCAACGGTGTAATTTTCGCGAATTTTTGAAAACTTTGAAAAATGCACATTTTCCGGGTATTAGGTTTATTATTACCGGCCAGAAAATTTTTTGAAATCTCAAATCAACTAAGAAACTTTGCAAATTAAAAGTGCTACAAAGAACTAAAACAAGTGGAGAAAGAAAGAGATGTTGTTTACCTCCTCTATGCATATAAAAGGTATTTGTTAACAAGGTTGATCAAGTCTTGCCACCAAATAAATTTTACATAGCATATGAAGAAATAAACCTCAAATCAATCATGTTACCTTGAATTGTATTGATATGGATCCAATCACAAGAGTTTGATATTCTTCTTTAGGCTCATATATAGGACAATCGATGGATCCCACTTTGATAGTTCTCACATGAGAGATAGTATTAACTCCGCACGCTTTTTCAATCCTCTTGGGGAAATAGACGGTGTGTTCCTTATCATCAACATTGAAAGTAACCTTTCCTTTATTGCAATCAATAACAGCCCCTGCGGTGTTAAGAAAAGGTCTCCCAAGAATAATAGACATATTATCATCTTCAGTGCATTTCCAACACAACAAAATCGCTAATATCAAGCAGCTTAGTAGTAACTTGAACAGGGACATTCTCACATATACCAACAGGAATAGCAGAGATTTATCAGCCATTTGCAAAGATATATCAAGTAGGTATCAACTTATCTAAGTAAAGTCTCTTATAAAGAGAAAAAGGCATAACACTAACACCGGCTCCCAAGTCACATAGAGCAGCTTTTGACATAATTATTCTTAATAGAACAAGGAATAGTAGGTATACCCGGGTCGCCCAACTTCTTTGGAATTTTGCCATTGAAAGAGTAATTAGCAAGCATAGTAGAAATTTCCTCATTGGGGATTTTCCTTTTGTTAGTAACAATATCTTTCATATACTTTGAATAAGGAGGCAATTTAATAGCATCAGCCAAAGGGATTTGCAAGAATAAAGGTTTCATCCAATCACATAATTTATTATAGTGTTCTTCTTCCTTTGATTTTAGTTTCTTAGCAGGAAAAGGCATTGGCTTTTGCACCCAAGGTTCTCTTTCATTACCATGTTTCTCAAGCAATAAAATCTTCTTTAGTATACTTTTTATTTTTAGCATGCTTTTCGTGTTCTTCTTCAACCTCTTCTTTATCAGAGTATCATTCTTATCATTATCTTCACTATTATCATGTTCATTACCACTTTCAGCTTCAGCATCGAAATAGAAATACTATTAGGATCATTAACAGGTTCGTAGGATTCTACAACATTTTTATGTTTCTTCTTCTTTTTCCTAGAATGAGCTCTAGGTTCAATGCGTTGAGAATCTTGTTCAATTCTTTTGGGATGCCCTTCAGGATATAGAGGATCCCGGGTAGAGACACCACCTCTAGTTGTTACTTCATAAGCATGTTTTTCTTTAGCATTATTTCCTAACAAGTCATTTTGCACTTTAGTGAGTTGATCAATTTGAGTCTGAATCATTTGAAAATGTTTGACAAGCATCTTAACATCATTGGAGGTTCTCTCCACAATATCATGCAATTGACTAATAGCTTGAGAATTTTCCATTAGATGATTCTCTACTCTCATATTAAAATTTTCTTGCTTAACAATATAATTATCAAACTCATCTAAGCATTGCGCAGAGGTTTTGAATACGTGAATATCTTCCCTAGTAAAGCGTTGAAGGGAGTTTACCTCAATCATGGATGAAGGGGGAATTATCTCACATATATCTTCTATAGGAGGTAGATTCTTCACATCTTCAGATTTAATACCTTTCTCCTTGAGAGACTTCTTGGCTTCCCTCATATCTTCATCATTCAATTTAATTAAACCCCTCTTCTTCACTATTGGCGTTGGAGTTGGTTCAGCGTAGTCCAATCATCATAATTCCGGCCTATTTTAGCCAATAATTCTTCAGCTTCGTCTCGGAGTTCTTTCCTGAAAACACAACCAAGCACAACTATCCAGGTATGCCCTAGACTCAATGGTTAGTCCACTATAAAATATATCAAGTAAATCATGCTTTTCTAAATCATGGTCGTGCAAAGCTCTAATAAGAGAGCAAAATCTCGCCCAAGCCTCGAGCAATTTCTCCTCATCTCCCCGATCAAAATTATAAACTCTCTCGCAAAGCAAGCATGTTGAGCACTAGCAGGAAAGTATTTGCGGAAGAAAACCTCAAGCAATTCTTTCGGACTTTTAATAGAATTAGGTGGCAAATTATTATACCAAGTTTTAGCGTCATCCTTCAATGAGAATGGAAATATTTTAGCAACAAAGTAAGTACGCTTCTTAACATCATCGAAAACAAGCTACTCAAAGTGGATAACTCAGCCATGTGTTCAACAAAGACTTTCTTTTTCAAGTACCACAAAAAGGTGTTTTCTCAACAATAGCTATATGAGATAGATCAATAGAAAAATCATAATCTTTATCCCTAATGTTTATAGGAGATGTGGCAAATTTAGGATCGGGAGACAGCTTTATATCTAACAAGTATGTTCTCGTAAGCAACTTTTTAATTTTTCTTCCATCAGTAGTAGCATGGCATTTTTCAATAAAATCATCATCAAGTTCCACATAATCTTCATCAAAATCATCACTAGAGTATTCAAGTTCAGGTGAACTAACAGGTGTAGTAGCATTAGGAGTTTCAAGTATTTTCAATTTGTCTAGATTTAGCAATTGTAGCATCTAGAAAAGATCCCAATGAACCACTATCATCAAGCACAAGCAGAAACATTATCAATATTATGAGAGTGTTCCGATTCAGCAGATGTACCCGCATGCGAAGCATGTGGCGGTGAAACAAGTTTATCAATCACAGATGGTGAATCAAGTGTAGCGGAGGTACTCATAATTGTACCTTTTCTTGTAGTGGATGGTAATATGGCGATCTTAGTATCGCGAGGTTTACCCATGATGGAGAATTTGCAGCGAACAATATCAATCCAAGTGAACTTCCAAATAAAGCTATGCTCCCCGGCAACGGCGCCGTGAAAATAGTCTTGATGACCCACAAGTATAGGGGATCGCAACAGCCTTCGAGGGAAGTATTACCCAATTTATTGATTCGACACAAGGGGAGACAAAGAATACTTGGAAGCCTTAACAACGGAGTTGTCAATTCAGCTTGCACTGGAAACGGACTTGCTCGCAAGAGTTTATCAAGTAGGTAACAGCTTTATAGCAAGTAGCAGTAGTGAAATAACAAGCAAGCAGAGTAACAAAGACAAGCAGTAGTGATTTTAGTAAACAGCAGGATTAAAATACCGTAGGCACGGGGACGGATAACGGGCGTTGCATGGATGAGAGAAACTCATGTAACAATCATAGCAGTGGCATTTGCGTATAATAATAAAACGGTGTCCAAGTACTAATCAATCAATAGGCATGTGTTCCAATTATAGTCGTACGTGCTCGCAATGAGAAACTTGCACAACATCTTTTGTCCTACCAGCCGGTGGCAGCCGGGCCTCAAGGGAAACTACTCGGATATTAAGGTACTCCTTTTAATAGAGTACCGGAGCAAAGCATTAACACTCCGTGAACACATGTGATCCTCACGTTACTGCCATTCCCTCCGGTTGTCCCGATTTCTGTCACTTCGGGGCCATTGGTTCCGGACAGCAACATGTGTATACAACTTGCAGGTAAGACCATAAACAATGAATATCATGATGAAATAATAACATGTTCAGATCTGAGATCATGGCACTCGGGCCCTAGTGACAAGCATTAAGCATAACAAGTTGCAACAATATCATAAAAGTACCATCTACGGACACTAGGCACTATGCCCTAACAATCTTATGCTATTACATGACCAATCTCATCCAATCCCTACCATCCCCTTCGCCTACAGCGGGGGAATTACTCACACATGGATGGGGGAAACATTGGCTGGTTGATGTAGAGGCGTTGGCGGTGATGGCGGTGATGATCTCCTCCAATTCCCCGTCCCGGCGGAGTGCCAGAACGGAGACTTCTGGCTCCCGCGACGGAGTTTCGCGATGTGGCGGCGTTCTGGAGGGTTTCTGGCGACTTCGACTTCTCCCCGTGTGTTTTTAGGTCGAAACGAATAAGTAGTCCGAAGGAGGGCGTCGGAGGCCGGCCGAGGGGGCCACACCACCTGCCGCGCGGGCCCCCCGGGCCGCGCCACTCGGTGGTGTGGGGCCCTCGGCCTCCACTTCAAGTGCCCTTCCGGCTCCGTTAGTTTCCTGGGAAAATAGGGCCTTCGCATAAATTCCGAGGTTTTTCCCGAAAGTTGAATTTCTGCACAAAAACGAGACACTGTGAGTGCTTCGCTGAAAACAGCGTTAGTCCGTGTTAGTTGCATCCAAAATACACAAATTAGAGGTCAAACAATAGCAAAAGTGTTCGGGAAAGTAGATACGTTTTGGACGTATCAAGCATCTGAATTAAAAGTGGTAGGCCCGAAGGTGATTTTCATACCCTAGCAAACTTTCCCGAAGCAAAACCACAACTCAGAAGCTTCTGGGCAACCTAGCACGCCTAGGGTTCTCAAGAAACCGAAGATTAACTAGAGGGGGGGGGTCATGATTTGGCTTGGTGGAAACATAGATCTGGATCTCTTCTTTTGATTCCTCAAAGGAATTTGATTTGGGGTGAAAGAATCGGAGATCTCAAATATTTGGTGGTGCTCAACAATTGAGGAGAGGATCTGGGTGTTCTTACTTTGTGTGTGAGGAGGTAGGTACCCTTTGGGGGAAGAAAGGAGGTATATATGAATGTCTTGGAGAAACTAGCCGTTTGGACCAGTTTTGTGAGATCCATATTTGGTTCGAAATTCTAAGGTGGATTGGGTTCAGAATTATACCCTATATAAAAGCTGATCAAATTAGTGCATCTCATATCAATTTGAGAACTGTAGATGAGCAAATTATCCACTCTTTCCTCCTGTAGTTATCTGGCACGTGTTTTCCTCTTTTTTCTCTCCTTAATGTTCTGAATGGTTTCTCTTTTACTTTAACGTCATGGGTAACCGGTTACCGGTTACTGCCTTATCTCATTCGTATTGTTTGAGTAGCTTGTTCTGATAAAAACGGTGGGCAATCTGGTGCGTATCCTATTTTTTCCCAGTCAAAGCGGCGCAGACGAATCGCGAAGCTCGGCCTGCAAAACAAACAAAAAATCAGTTCCCCATCCCCTGCCGACCGTCGCCGCCCTCCCGCCCTCCCCCCTCCCCACTCCCCAGCCATGGCTCCATGCTTCCCTCCTCCTCCCCAACCCCTCCCTGCAGCCGTCCCATGCTCTGGCGTCCTCCTCGCTGCCGCCCATGGCCGTCCCCGCCAACCGCGTCCGCCGCCGCCAGGAGCCTCACCTCCGCGCTCCTGCCGGAGGAGGTCTTGGTCCTTGACGCGGTCTGGAGGGGGGCGTACATGGGCAGGCTCGCCATGGACGAGACGTGGAGGAGAATAGCGCGGTTGGGTGGGGTGGGCACAGCCAAGGGCGTCGCCGCGCTCGCACCTCCAGGGAGCGTCATCGACGGGATCAGTGCAGCCGTGATGGATGGGGTCGGCGCAGCCGTGATGGTGGAGGGCGAGATCCGGGGAGGGCTCGAGCAGGTTGTTTGCTGCTGACCTTAGTTTTGGTTGTTCAATGTTCTCTTCTTCTGTCTGTGGGGATCATTCTACAGGTGTGGGGTCTGTTTGTTTTGCTGATAGGAGTGTTAAATTGGGAACGAGCCATATGTTTTAAAGATTGTGGGGTGGTTGCTTACAAGATTGCCTTCTCCTGCTGACAATCCTACTTCCAAACACTCAGTTATATATTGAAGATTCAGAGAACTGTCAATTTAAAGCATGATGTTTGCAGGCATATTTACTTGAGCATAAACCTTTTCTATGTTCTTCTCCTTTCTGTACAAATTTAAAGGTTTACTCCATGCCTTATCCCTCAATGTTTACTTACGGAATGCAGACTTCTGGGAATGGATATGGAGCTGACCTTAGTTGGGCTTATATGGTCTAAGAGGTCAATCGCTGTAATTTATCACATCTAGCCTTCAGATTCGTATAACTTGCAAGTAATACATTCTTCTCTCTTTCATGCACTTATTTTTTAAATTTCAGCTGTAAACTGCACAACTCACGAGTGCAGATTTTACCTACTTGTGAATGAAAAAAAAACAGCAAGTAGGTAAATGCTCTGACTCTATACTGCATTTTTTTGGGTCAGATTTTACTAAGTCCCAGCATCATGTATGTACAATTTGAATAGTTAGTTTCACTCCCGGAAACATCTTTGTTTTCCTGTGCTTGTGAGTTGTAGTTGTTACCAATCTGAGCCGGAGAATTCAGTACAAGGACATCTAGATTTGTACTATTCGCATGTGAGTGAAACAAAAATATAGTCCATGTGCCTATCTATATATTGCTTCAACGCCAAAGGAATCGTATCTTTGGTATATCTTGGACAAGAGGTAGAAGAAAGGGAAACATGAGTTTTAGTTTGGTTATGATTTATGAATGATCCGTCTGCCAGACCTTAGATTGCCAATGAACAAGGTAATGTGATTATGTTATCCTTTTGCCCATGTACTACCTACCTCTAATATATAGCCTATATGTATTATATTTTTTCCCGTATAAAAATTTGCAATAGAGCCTGCGTGAGAATGTTCATTCTGTAAAATAAATCTATGCATTTATTCCACAGTTCACAATAGATTTGTTTTTGCAGCTAACTATGTTGTTAGGCTCAGATGTTGCTCAGGTGAACTATATGTTAATTTTTCACATGTGCTTTGTTCATACTTTTTGGCTCACGGCAAGTTTGATAAAATGGATTTTCTGTAAGCTACTGGATGGGGAGCTTATAGATTGTTCTCTGTATGCACCAGCATAACTGTGTACCATTCATTTTCCTTTGGAGTATGTGTATTTGCCTGAATTAGTTGGTTACAGAATTGTCTCCACAATGGCAAAATTAATATTAAGCTGTCTTCTTTTTTCCTTGCTAAATAAAGATTTGGCTTCACATTTTAATAAGGTGGCAATTGAGTAAAGCTTCTGCCTTGAATTCAGAAGGTAAGATGAAAAGGAGGTTCAGTTTTAACACTGTTCATTAGTATTTAACACTGCCATACTGTTCGAAGTGTGTAAAAGGCTATTTGTTGCCGGGTCCGATCAACATTACTAACTCTCAACTCTTCTGCATGCAAGAAACACCAAAATCTTATCTGCAGCAAGAAGTCAAGTTGATCTCAAAAGAAGCAAGTATTCAGTATGGTTATGTCAAGATATCTATTTTGTTGACATTGGCCATCGCAAAATTCCTATGAAATATTATCGGCCTACCCTACTGATGTAGCAAGTATGGAGGCTGAAGACATACTGTTTTGTTAACACATCAGTTCTTTCCTCTCGGTTGGTCACGCTGTCCCAGTTGTCTCACTCATCTCTACCCGCCTTGAGTTGCTGCTTGCCTACGTCTTTTATCGATGAGGTGCAGTGACCCGTGCCTCCCTGCTTGCTCTGGTCACCGCAGCTTGACGCCACATGGACCAGCAGCTGGGCGAGTGTTACTACGTGAAGGTGCAAAGTGCGTTCCTTCTCAGTTTCAGTCTGTAGCAAGCAACTGCGGACATCCATCGTCTAGCCTTTCTCTTTGTATTCTCTAGGTATGGCTCCAGTAATGGAATTTTCTTTTGCTCATCAATTGATTCCTGAAGTATTTGCTCTGCTCTCCTCTTCTTTATGTTGAGATTGGATATATTGATCTTGCTTTAAGATTGCCAATGAAAGCTTCATCCTAAAGGAGGTAGATCTCTGTACCTTCACTTACCTTTGTTGGTGTTGGTAGTTCACACTTGGAAAGTTACAATATGTGTCCTTGAATGGAGTTGTGTGCTATATACTTATGCCTGTGATAAGTTCTCTACTGTCCTCTTTGATATTTCAGTTCAGTTTTCAATGTTCTTCTGAAGCCTTATGTGAGATCAGGATTACCACGGGAATATAGTTGCACATAATGTCAAGGATTGTAATAATTCGGGATGGCTCCACCTCCACTAATGGGTTTGAGTAGCTCCACTAATTCAGGGTCGTACTAATTCCTACTGGTTTACACATAATAATAAGACAAATTATTTGAAATCCAATGCAGGAGCACGCCGCATGTAATTAACTTGGTATCTTCAAATGTCAGCTGCAGATATTCAGTGCTTAAGCTATATACACCAGTTGCTGCAACTGAAAACACAACCTGTTTGGTTTAGATTGTGCTACTGCCAGATATTTACCTGAAGCAATTGCTGCAACTCTAGACACAACATGTTTAATTTAGAAAGTGGTAGGCTGCTAGCCTACTGCCACGTTATGTGTGATTAGTGTTACTGGTTGGTTTTATGTTCTCTAATCTATGTACCGAGGACTACTCTTTTTTTGTCTCATCTGTCTTTGTATTACTCCTGATGGTTGTAGCCAGTTCGCTTAAAAATAGGAAATCATTGTCTATATGTACTTAGTTTTTCTTGCTTTGCCTTTACAAATTTAGATTATTCATATGAGCGCGGCCAACAAAGCTCACTGTATTGACATCATGTTCCCAATAATTACCGGAAAAAAAACATCAAGGGCGCGGCGTGCCGTCGCGCCAAGGCTTACTAGTTCTAGATGAAAATCCAAGTAACTTGGATCAATCGGACCCAATCCGAGCCAGATTTTTAACCATTCCATGTATTACTAGTCCCTAGACAACGACCAGAATCATGTTGGATGGGATTCGGGTTAATCCGATATACCCGGAATTCCACTCGGAATCCGGATCCATTCCGGATTGTACAAAACCAACCAAACAGGAGTGTTTCGATATATTTTTCTATGTAGGCTTTTTCGAGGATGGATTGGAATATTTATAGGAAGGCTATATGCACGATTATCCCCTATTGAGCATCAAGCGGCCCTCTCAATAGTGCGGCATACCTATTACTCAAAGAGAAATAAAAACACGTTGACAAGGAGAAGAAGGCTCAATAGGTGACCCCCAATCCAATAGTGACACTTTTCTTCTTTTTGAATTCGGGGTCACCTTCCATACTCCATATATCTGGGTATAAACTTGTAGACTATATTAGTCCCCTAATCCTAGTGTCATTCGGACCAAAATATAATTAAGGGAAAATTCCCTTACATCATGGCCTAAAATAGTATTCAGTTACTGTATTATACATGTAACAACCCTCATATATTCTATTCCCTCTGGCCCAAATCACTGGCCCAATAATTAGCGCAGCCATATACTATGTCTGGGACAAGTTCACTTCCAAGTTGCAACAACTAATTTGGGCCGGAAGGAGTATATTCATAGAGAGTAGACTAATCTCAATTTTTCAGGTCCCATGGTCATATCATGATCCTTTTTTATTCGGCTTAACTAGAAAATAAGATCAAGCCAAGTTTTTAACTACAATCAAATATACGAATAAAGAAAAATTACTACAAAGTTCTATTGGATTTTAAATGTATATATAATTCCTTAATTAATTATATGAGACCAAAAATAACAAATGACGGGAGGGTTCTATATAGATAGAGAAGTAAGATGAAAAGTATTGTATGTATATCAATTGTGCACAAAGGCATTGTACAAAATATGAAAAAATGGATGTGGGGCTGCTTAGTGGGTACAAAATGTCACAAGTTCAAATCCTGTCATTCCTACCTGTAGAAGGCTAGGGTTTTGGGTGCAAGCGGAATACATTGATCGGTGCACCTTGGCACATATATATATAATACATGATGCGGGCCTCTACCTCAACTATACAAGGAACTAGGAGGTGGGCCGGTTACATAATGCACACGTACACAATATATTCAACACCCCCCCCCCGCAGTCGAAGCGTCGCCAGAGACACAGAGACTGGAACGAAACTCCTCAAAAGTAGAAGTCGGCAATCCCTTAGTCATCACGTCGGCAAACTATTGCGCAGTCGGAACATGAAGAACCCTTGTCCGTCTGAGAGCAACCTGTTCGCGTACCAAGTGAATGTCAAGTTCAATGTGCTTCGTCCGGCGATGATGAACGGGGTTGGCGGAGAGATATACAGCCGAAACATTGTCGCAGTAGACAACTGTAGCGCGGGACACGCCGTGATGCAACTCCTGAAGCAGCTGTCGGAGCCATGTGCACTCAGCAACTGCGTTGGCCACAGCTCGGTACTCAGCCTCCACGCTAGAGCGCGAGACGGTAGGCTGTCGTTTCGATGACCAGGAAATGAGTGAGGGACCGAGGTAGACACATTAGCCAGAGGTAGAGCGCCGAGTGTCGGGGCATCCAGCCCAGTCAGCATCTGAATAGGCCACCATCTCCATAGAGGGGGACGCTGTGAGGGTGAGTCCAAGATGCATCGTGCCATGGATATAGCGGAGAATCCGTTTGACGAGCGTCCAATGGGAATCACAAGGAGCGTGCATATGGAGACACACCTGCTGAACAACATACTGCAAATCTGGGCGTGTGAGCGTCAGGTACTGAAGAGCTCCAACTATAGATCGGTAGAACGGAGCATCAGAAGCTGGGGAACCGTCTAGAGCTGAAACCTTGGCCTTCGTGTCCACAGGAGTTGCGACAGGGTGACAGTTGAGCATACCGGTGCACTCAAGTAACTCATGGGCATACTTCTGCTGATGGAGAAAGAAGCCATCAGTACGCCGTGTGACCTCAATGCCAAGGAAGTAATGGAGAGCTCCCAGATCCTTGATGGCAAACTCGTCACGGAGTCGGAGAGTAAGCTGCTGAAGGAGAGCGGCGGAGGAGGCCGTGAGGATGATGTCGTCGACATACAGGAGCAAGTAGGCAGTCATGTCACCCTGATGATAGACGAACAGCGAGGCATCCGAGCGAGTGATGCATAAGCCCATAGTCTGCAGAAAGCTGGCGATCCGCTGGTACCAGGCGCGAGGGGCTTGCTTGAGGCCGTAGAGCGACCGAGATAGCAAGCACACATGTCCAGGATGAGAAGCATCGACAAAGCCAGTAGGTTGCTCACAAAAGACCTGCTCAGTAAGGTGTCCATGAAGAAACGCATTGGAGACATCCATCTGGTGAACTGGCCAGCCACGAGAGACCGCAAGCTGCAGCACGGTGCGAATCGTGCCCAGTTTAACAACCGGTGCAAAAGTCTCGGTGAAGTCAACGCCGACACGCCGACACGCCGACGGAAACCACGGAACACCCAACGAGCCTTGTAGTGCTCAAGGGTGCCATCGGAGTGAGTCTTGTGCCGAAAGACCCACTTGCCACTGATGACATTGGCGCGAGGTGGCCGAGGGACCAGTGTCCAGTGTCCAGGTGCGGTTCCGCTGTAGGGCGGCGTACTCATCCTGCATCGCAGCGAACCAGTGAGGATCCCGAAGAGCTGCCCGTACGGAGACGGGAATCAGAGAGGGCTCGGACGTGGAGGCCGCGAGGAGATACTCGGCGCTAGAGTATCTCAGACTCGGGCGGTGGGTACCGGTCCGGGACCGCGTCGTAGGGGCGACAGTCGGCGCCGTCGCGGCAGGAGCCCCGGCCACGCCAGGGGCCGAAGGAGCGGGCGACGCCGAAGGCGGCGCAGCGGGCATCGTGTCGGACTCCGAGTCGGAGTCGGAGGCAGACTGCAGGCAGCCGGGCGGCGAGGGGGCGCGACCAGGGAGGGTCGCTGCACGTCCCGAGGCGCATGCAGCGCCGAAGCCAGGGGCGGTCCAAGGCTGGACCGTCCAGCGGGCTGGGTCCGAGAGCCGTCCGTGGTGGGCGGCGAGGCGAGTACCGGCGGCGAAGAAGTGGCGGCGGGTACCTGCTGAAAAGGAAACTGCATCTCGTCAAAGTAAACGTGTCGCGACGTGAAGACGCGATGGGAGACGGGATCATAGCAGCGATATCCTTTTGTGTTGGGTGGGTAGCCGAGGAAGACGCAGGCTAGCGAGCGGGGTGCAAGCTTATGAGGCGCAGTAGCGGCGATGCTAGGATAGCAGAGACAGCCAAAGATGCGAAGCTCGTCATAAGAAGGTGGTGCACCGAAGAGAATATGATGAGGGGCGAAGTTGCCGCGGGTGCGGCATGGGCGAATGTTAAGAAGAAGAGTGGCTGTAGAGAGCTCGTCAGGCCAGAAACGCGGGGGCATCTAGGCGTGAAAAAGGAGAGTGCGAACGCAGTCATTAAGAGTGCGGAGTACGCGTTCAGCGCGACCATTCTGTTGCGAAGTGTAAGGGCATGTGAGGCGAAAAGTGGTGCCATGTGTGGTGAGGAGAGTGCGAACGGCGAGGTTGTCAAACTCCTTCCCGTTGTCTGTTTGCAACGCAAGAATGGGACGACCAAACTGCGTAGCGACATAGGAATAAAACGCGGCAAGAGTGGCGAGAGTATCGGACTTGCGGCGCAACTTGCGGCGCAACGGGAAGGTCCACACATAATGGGAAAAATCATCGAGGATGACAAGGTAATAAGTATAGCCCGTATTACTTGCAACTAGAGAGGTCCAAACATCACTATGGATTAACTCAAAAGGGTAGGAGGCGACATGAGAAGAAGCCTGAAACGAATGCCTAGTATGTTTGCCAAGACGACACGCATGACAAGAATGATCAGCGATCTTATTACACGTGAAAGAAAAACTCCTAAGAATGTGACGAAGGGTGACGGGGTTGGGATGACCCAAGCGAGCATGCCAAAGGTCCACACCGGTGGCGAGGGCGACGGGGGCGGCGGATGTGGAGGGCGAGGAGTGCATGGGGTAGAGGTCGCCGGGACTGTCACATCGGAGGAGCACCATCCGGGTTCGGGAATCCTTGACAGAGAAACCAAACAAGTCAAACTCAACAGTCACAGGATTATCACGTGTAAATTGTTTAACAGAGACAAGATTTTTGATGAGGTTAGGAGAAACTAAGACATTAGACAATGAAAGTGGAGTGGACGTAGATGGAAGAGATGCATGGCCTATATGAGTGATGGGAAGAGAGGAGCCATCTCCGACGGTAATGCGAGTAGAAGTGGTGACGGGGCGGGAGGTATGGAGGGTACCGGGGTGGGCAGCCATATGAGCGGAGGTGCCTGTGTCCGCCAGTCGCCGCCGCCAACGTACGCGGTCGGTGTCGGAGCGGCGTGCAGCGTGGCTAGGAGGGCCGGGTCCCAGGGCGCAGGCGGCATCGGGGGCAGCGGTGGCAGCCCGCTTGGCTGCGACGGCTGCCCTAACATGTAGGGCCCGTAGGGGTGCATGTACTACTGCGGCGTGGCGAAGTACGCCTGGTGGGAGGGTGGCCGCGGGCCGAGGACGCCGGGGGCAGGCGCACAGGGGACCGGCATGGTGTAGGCATGCACGACGCCGGCCAAGGGGTTCTGCCCGGCGTACCAAGGAGCCGGTTGGAAGAGCTGCTGCAGACGGACAGCGCCGCCTGTGGGCGGTTGCTGCGCCTGAGGCGGCTGCTGCTGGCGGCCGCCGCGACGACCCCCGCGGCGACGGTTGTTGGCGTTGGCGAGTGATACGTCTCCGACGTATCGATAATTTCTTATGTTCCATGCCACATTATTGATGATATCTACATGTTTTATACACATTATATGTCGTATTTATGCATTTTCCGGCACTAACCTATTAACGAGATGCCGAAGAGCCGATTCTTGTTTTCGTTGTTTTTGGTTTCAGAAATCCTAGTAAAGAAATATTCTCGGAATTGGACGAAATCAACGCCCAGGGTCCTATTTTGCCACGAAGCTTCCAGAAGACCGAAGGGAAGACGAAGTGGGGCCACGGGGCGCCGCCACACTAGGGCGGCGCGGCCCAGGAGGGGCCCGCGCGGCCCTGCTATGTGGGGCCCCCGTGACCCCTCCGACTCCGCCCTTCCGCCTACTTAAAGCCTCCGTCGCGAAAACCCCAGTACCGAGAGCCACGATACGGAAAACCTTACTGAGACGCCGCCGCCGCCAATCCCATCTCGGGGGATTCTGCAGATCACCTCTGGCACCCTGCCGGAGAGGGGAATCATCTCCCGGAGGACTCTTCACCGCCATGGTCGCCTCCGGAGTGATGAGTGAGTAGTTCACCCCTGGACTATGGGTCCATAGCGGTAGCTAGATGGTTGTCTTCTCCTCATGTGCTTCATTGTCGGATCTTGTGAGCTGCCTAACATGATCAAGATCATCTATCCGTAATTCTATATGTTGTGTTTGTCGGGATCCGATGGATAGAGAATACTATGTTATGTTGATTATCAATCTATTACCTATGTGTTGTTTATGATCTTGCATGCTCTCCGTTATTAGTAGAGGCTCTGGCCAAGATTTTGCTCTTAACTCCAAGAGGGAGTATTTATGCTCGATAGTGGGTTCATGCCTCCATTAAATGCGGGACGGTGACGTGAAAGTTCTAAGGTTGTGGATGTCTTGTTTCCACTAGGGATAAAACATTGATGCTATGTCCGAGGATGTAGTTATTGATTACATTACGCACCATACTTAATGCAATTGTCCGTTGTTTACAACTTAATACTTGGAAGGGGTTCGGATGATAACCTGAAGGTGGACTTTTTAGGCATAGATGCATGCTGGATAGCGGTCTATGTACTTTGTCGTAATGCCCAATTAAATCTCACAATACTCATCATATCATGTATGTGCATGGTCATGCGCTCTCTATTTGTCAATTGCCCGACTGTAATTTGTTCACCCAACATGCTATTTATCTTATGGGAGAGACACCTCTAGTGAACTGTAGACCCCGGTCCATTCTTTTACATCGAATACAATCTACTGCAATACTTGTTCTACTTGTTTTCGCAAACAATCATCATCCACACTATACATCTAATCCTTTGTTACGGCAAGCCGGTGAGATTGACAACCTCACTTGTTTCGTTGGGGCAAAGTACTTTGGTTGTGTTGTGCGGGTTCCACGTTGGCACTTGGAATCCCCGGTGTTGCGCCGCACTACATCCCGCCGCCATCAACCTTCAACGTGCTTCTTGGCTCCTCCTGGTTCGATAAACCTTGGTTTCTTTTCGAGGGAAAACTTGCTGGTTGTGCGCATCATACCTTCCTCTTGGGGTTCCCAACGAACGTGTGAGTTACACGCCATCAAGCAATATTTTCTGGCGCCGTTGCCGGGGAGATCAAGACACGCTGCAAGGGGAGTCTCCACAATCCAATCTCTTTACTTTGTTTTTGTCTTGCTTTATTTTATTTACTACTTTGTTTGCTGCATTATATCAAAACACAAAAAAATTAGTTGCTAGTTTTACTTTATTTACTGTCTTGCACTCTATATCAAAAACACACAAAAAATTAGTTACTTGCATTTATTTTATCTAGTTTGCTTTATTTACTACTGCTAAAATGGCTACCCCTGAAAAAACTAAGTTGTGTGACTTCACAACCACAAATAATAATGATTTCTTATGCACACCTATTGCTCCACCTGCTACTACAATAGAATTCTTTGAAATTAAACCTGCTTTACTGAATCTTGTTATGAGAGAGCAATTTTCTGGTATTAGTTCTGATGATGCTGCTGCCCATCTCAATAATTTTGTTGAATTGTGTGAAATGCAAAAGTATAAAGATGTAGATGGTGATATTATAAAATTAAAATTGTTTCCTTTCTCATTAAGAGGAAGAGCTAAAGACTGGTTGCTATCTCTGCCTAAGAATAGTATTGATTCATGGACTAAATTCAAGGATGCTTTTATTGGTAGATATTATCCCCCTGATAAAATTATAACTTTGAGAAGTAGCATAATGAATTTTAAACAATTGGATAATGAGCATGTTGCACAAGCTTGGGAAAGAATGAAATCTTTGGTTAAAAATTGCCCAACCCATGGACTGACTACTTGGATGATCATCCAAACTTTTTATGCAGGACTGAATTTTTCTTCGCGGAACCTATTGGATTCAGCTGCTGGAGGTACCTTTATGTCCATCACTCTTGGTGAAGCAACAAAGCTCCTTGATAATATGATGATTAATTACTCTGAATGGCACACGGAAAGAGCTCCACAAGGTAAGAAGGTAAATTCTGTCGAAGAAACCTCTTCCTTGAGTGATAAGATTGATGCTATTATGTCTATGCTTGTGAATGATAGGACTAATGTTGATCCTAATAATGTTCCGTTAGCTTCATTGGTTTCCCAAGAAGAACATGTTGATGTAAACTACATTAAAAATAATAATTTCAACAACAATGCTTATCGGAACAATTCTAGTAATAACTATAGGACATATCCTTATAATAATGGTAACGGTTATGGTAATTCTTACAACAATAATAGGAACACACCCCCTGGACTTTAAGCTATGCTTAAAGAATTTATTAGTACACAAACTGCTTTTAACAAATCTGTTGAGGAAAAGCTCAATAAAATTGATATTCTCGCTTCTAAGGTTGATAGTCTTGCCTCCGATGTTGATCTTTTGAAATCGAAAGTTATGCCTAATAAGGATATTGAAAATAAAATTGTTACTACAGCAAATGCCATCCAAGTTAGAATTAATGAGAATATAAGATTAATGGCCGAATTGCATGCTAGGTGGGAAAGAGAAGAAAATGAAAAACTAGCTAAAAAGAGTAATGTAGCTAAAGTTTGGACTATTACCACCACTAGTAATGCTAATGATTCATATGTTGCTGCACCTCCTACTATCAATGGTAAAATAATTGGTGTTGGCAATGCTTCTACTCCTAATGCAAAGCCTGCAAAACTGCAAAAAACTGCTAAAACTGCTGAAACTACCTGTGATAAAACTGCTAAAAAATTTTCCAACATTGGGGATGATGATCCCATTGCTTTAGATTATAATGGTTTGGATTTTGATGATTGCCATATCTCTGAAGTTATAAAGTTCTTACAAAAACTTGCTAAGAGTCCCAATGCTAGTGCTATAAACTTGGCTTTCACAAAACATATTACAAATGCTCTCATAAAAGCTAGAGAAGAGAAACTAGAACGTGAAGCTTCTATTCCTAGGAAGCTAGAGGATGGTTGGGAGCCCATCATTAAGATGAAGGTAAATAACTTTGATTGTAATGCTTTATATGATCTTGGTGCAAGTATTTCCGTTATGCCTAAGAAAATTTATAATATGCTTGACTTGCCACCATTGAAAAATTGTTATTTGGATGTTAATCTTGTTGATGATGCTATAAAGAAACCTTTGGGGAGAGTTGATAATGTTCGCATTACCGTTAACAATAACCTTGTCCCCGTTGATTTTGTTGTCTTGGATATTGAATGCAATGCATCTTGTCCCATTATATTGGGAAGACCTTTTCTTCGAACTGTTGGTGCTACCATTGATATGAAGGAACGTAATATTAAATATCAATTTCCTCTCAAGAAAGGTATGGAACACTTCCCTAGAAAGAGAAGTTACCTTATGATTCTATTATTAGAACAAGTTATGATGTTGATGCTTCATCTCTCGATAACACTTGATATACACTTTCTGAGCCTAGCTGAAAGGCGTTAAAAAAAACGCTTATGGGAGACAACCCATGTTTTTACTACAGTATTTTTGTTTTATATTTGAGTCTTGGAAGTTGTTTACTACTGTAGAAACCTCTCCTTATCTTAGTTTTGTGTTTTGTTGTGCCAAGTAAAGTCTTTGATAGTAAGGTTCATACTAGATTTGGATTACTGCGCAGTTACAGAATTCTTTGCTGTCACGAATCTGGGTCTAATTCTCTGTACGTAGCTCAGAAAAATATGCCAATTTACGTGCGTGATCCTCAGATATGTACGCAACTTTCATTCAATTTGGGCATTTTCATTTGAGCAAGTCTGGTGCCATTTTAAAATTCGTCTTTACGAACTGTTCTGTTTTGACAGATTCTGCCTTTTATTTCGCATTACCTCTTTTGCTATGTTGGATGAATTTCTTTGATCCATTAATGTCCAGTAGCTTTATGCAATTTCCATAAGTGTTAAGAATGATTATGTCACCTCTGAACATGTTAATTTTTATTGTGCACTAACCCTCTAATGAGTTGTTTCGAGTTTGGTGTGGAGGAAGTTTTCAAGGATCAAGAGAGGGAAATGATGCAATATGATCAAGGAGAGTGAAAGCTCTAAGCTTGGGGATGCCCCGGTGGTTCACCCCTGCATATTTTAAGAAGACTCAAGCGTCTAAGCTTGGGGATGCCCAAGGCATCCCCTTCTTCATCGACAACATTATCGAGGTTCCTCCCCTGAAACTATATTTTTATTCCATCACATCTTATGTACTTTGCTTGGAGCGTCGGTTTGTTTTTGTTTTTGTTTTTGTTTGAATAAAATGGATCCTAGCATTCATTGTGTGGGAGAGAGACACGCTCCGCTGTTGCATATGGACAAATATGTCCTTAGGCTTTACTCATAGTATTCATGGCGAAGGTTGAATCTTCTTCGTTAAATTGTTATATGGTTGGAATTGGAAATGCTACATGTAGTAATTCTAAAATGTCTTGAATAATTTGATACTTGGCAATTGTTGTGCTCATGTTTAAGCTCTTGCATCATATACTTTGCACCCATTAATGAAGAAACACATAGAGCTTGCTAAATTTGGTTTGCATATTTGGTCTCTCTAAAGTCTAGATAATTTCTAGTATTGAGTTTTGAACAACAAGGAAGACGGTGTAGAGTCTTATAATGTTTTCAATATGTCTTTTATGTGAGTTTTGCTGCACCGGTTCATCCTTGTGTTTGTTTCAAATAACCTTGCTAGCCTAAACCTTGTATCGAGAGGGAATACTTCTCATGCATCCAAAATCCTTGAGCCAACCACTATGTCATTTGTGTCCACCATATCTACCTACTACATGGTATTTCTCCGCCATTCCAAAGTAAATTGCTTGAGTGCTACCTTTAAAATTTCCATCATTCGCCTTTACAATATATAGCTCATGGGACAAAATAGCCTTAAAAACTATTGTGGTATTGAATATGTACTTATGCACTTTATCTCTTATTAAGTTGCTTGTTGTGCGATAACCATGCTTCTGGGGACGCCATCAACTAATCTTTGTTGAATATCATGTGAGTTGCTATGCATGTCCGTCTTGTCTGAAGAAAGAGATATCTACCACTTTATTGGTTAGAGCATGCATATTGTTAGAGAAGAACATTGGGCCGCTAACTAAAGCCATGAATCATGGTGGAAGTTTCAGTTTTGGACATATATCCTCAATCTCATATGAGAACATTAATTGTTGCTACATGCTTATGCATTAAAGAGGAGTCCATTATCTGTTGTCCATGTTGTCCCGGTATGGATGTCTAAGTTGAGAATAATCAAAAGCGAGAAATCCAAAATGCGAGCTTTCTCCTTAGACCTTTGTACATGCGGCATGGAGGTACCCCTTTGTGACACTTGGTTAAAACATGTGTATTGCGATGATCCGGTAGTCCAAGCTAATTAGGACAAGGTGCGGGCACTATTAGTATACTATGCATGAGGCTTGCAACTTGTAAGATATAATTTACATAATACATGTGCTTTATTACTACAGTTGACAAAATTGTTTCATGTTTTCAAAACCAAAGCTCTAGCACAAATATAGCAATCGATGCTTTCCTCTTTGAGGACCATTCTTTTACTTTTATGTTGAGTCAGTTCACCTATTTCTCTCCACCTCAAGAAGCAAACACTTGTGTGAACTGTGCATTGATTCCTACATACTTGCATATTGCACTTGTTATATTACTCTATGTTGACAATTATCCATGAGATATACATGTTACAAGTTGAAAGCAACCGCTGAAACTTAATCTTCCTTTGTGTTGCTTCAATACCTTTACTATGAATTTATTGCTTTATGAGTTAACTCTTATGCAAGACTTATTGATGCTTGTCTTGAAAGTACTATTCATGAAAAGTCTTTGCTTTATGATTCAGTTGTTTACTCATGTCATTACCATTGTTTTGATCGCTGCATTCATTACATATGCTTACAATATTATGATCAAGGTTATGATGGCATGTCACTCCAGAAATTATCTTTGTTATCCTTTACCTGCTCGGGACGAGCAAGAACTAAGCTTGGGGATGCTGATATGTCTCCGACGTATCGATAATTTCTTATGTTCCATGCCACATTATTGATGATATCTACATGTTTTATACATATTATATGTCGTATTTATGCATTTTCCGGCACTAACCTATTAACGAGATGCCGAAGAGCCAGTTGTTGTTTTCTCGCTGTTTTTGGTTTCAGAAATCCTAGTAAAGAAATATTCTCGGAATTGGACGAAATCAACGCCCAGGGTCCTATTTTGCCACGAAGCTTCCAGAAGACCGAAGGGAAGACGAAGTGGGGCCACGGGGCGCCGCCACACTAGGGCGACGCGGCCCAGGAGGGGCCCGCGCGGCCCTGCTGTGTGGGCCCCCGTGACCCCTCCGACTCCGCCCTTCCGCCTACTTAAAGCCTCCGTCGCGAAAACCCCAGTACCGAGAGCCACGATACGGAAAACCTTACTGAGACGCCGCCGCCGCCAATCCCATCTCGGGGGACTCGCGAGATCACCTCCGGCACCCTGCCGGAGAGGGGAATCATCTCCCGGAGGACTCTTCACCGCCATGGTCGCCTCCGGAGTGATGAGTGAGTAGTTCACCCCTGGACTATGGGTCCATAGCAGTAGCTAGATGGTTGTCTTCTCCTCATGTGCTTCATTGTCGGATCTTGTGAGCTGCCTAACATGATCAAGATCATCTATCTGTAATTCTATATGTTGTGTTTGTCGGGATCCGATGGATAGAGAATACTATGTTATGTTGATTATCAATCTATTACCTATGTGTTGTTTATGATCTTGCATGCTCTCCGTTATTAGTAGAGGCTCGGCCAAGTTTTTGCTCTTAACTCCAAGAGGGAGTATTTATGCTCGATAGTGGGTTCATGTCTCCATTAAATGCGGGACGATGATGAGAAAGTTCTAAGGTTGTGGATGTCTTTGTTGCCACTAGGGATAAAACATTGATGCTATGTCCGATGATGTAGTTATTGATTACATTACGCACCATACTTAATGCAATTGTCTCGTTGTTTACAACTTAATACTGGAAGGGTTCGGATGATAACCTGAAGGTGGACTTTTTAGGCATAGATGCATGCTTGGATAGCGGTCTATGTACTTTGTCGTAATGCCCAATTAAATCTCACAATACTCATTATATCATGTATGTGCATGGTCATGCCCTCTCTATTTGTCAATTGCCCGATCGTAATTTGTTCACCCAACATGCTATTTATCTTATGGGAGAGACACCTCTAGTGAACTGTGGACCCCGGTCCATTCTTTTACATCGAATACAATCTATCGCAATACTTGTTCTACTGTTTTCTCGCAAACAATCATCATCCACACTATACATCTAATCCTTTGTTACGGCAAGCCGGTGAGATTGACAACCTCACTGTTTCGTTGGGGCAAAGTATTTTGGTTGTGTTGTGCAGGTTCCACGTTGGCACCGGAATCCCTGGTGTTGCGCCGCACTACATCCCGCCGCCATCAACCTTCAACGTGCTTCTTGGCTCCTCCTGGTTCGATAAACCTTGGTTTCTTTCTGAGGGAAAACTTGCTGATGTGCGCATCATACCTTCCTCTTGGGGTTCCCAACGAACGTGTGAGTTACACGCCATCAGCGGGGTGGCGGTGGAGGGGGCGCCGGCTGGTAGGCCGGCGGGTGGGGAAAGTCGGGCGGAGGGCGAGCGACGGGGGGCGCCGGTCCGGTGCGGGTGCTGGTGGTGAGGGCGGTGTGCGTCGCGCGGGACCGCACCAGCCGCAGCCGACGCTCCTCGAGCTTGAGGTACGCCACGACCTTGGGGAAGGTGGGGTCCGGGAGGAGGGTGAGGTTGGAGGCGGCGTTCCCGTAGTCCTCGTGCAGGCCGGCGGTGAAGGTGGTGATGAGCAGCTCGTCGCCGATGGGCTCGCCGAGATCGCGAAGCTCGTCCGCAATCTTCTTGAGGCGCATGCAGTAGTCGTCGATGGAGGAGTCGAGCTGGTGGCACCCGTAGAACTCGCCATGGAGGAGGACCTTGCGCTGGAGCTTGTTGTCGGTGAAGAGACCGTTGAGCTTGATCCAAGACGGCGTGGGCGTCGTCCTCATCGGCCACCACCGTGTGGAAGAGGTCGGTGGAGATGGTGAGGTAGAACCAACAGATGATGGTGGCGTCGATGATCATCCACTCCTCGTCATTGACCATGAGACGGGAGTCCACGGAGCCGTCGACGTGACTGTGAAGAAGAAACTCGCGAAAAACGAGGGAGAAGTACCGCTTCCATGGAGAGTAGGACGCGGAGGTCTGGCTGAGGGTTACCGGGACGCGATCGGCGATGTTGAGGTCGCGGATGAGAGCCATGTCCGGGCCAGCAAAGGGGTTGCTGCCGGAGGAGAGGGTGGAGCCCGGGGACTGCATGGTGGCGTCGAGGTGGAGAGGCGCGCGGTGGGGCGGCGACTCGAGGGTAGACGGCGGCGGCGCAGGGGAGAGGGCGGCGGCGGCGGTAGCTCGAGGGGGCGGCGGCGGCGCAGGGAGGGCGCGGCGGCGGCGGCTAGGTTAGGAATCGAGGGAGGAATCTGATACCATGTAGAAGGCTAGGGTTTTGGGTGCAAGCGGAATACATTGATCGGTGCACCTCGGCACATATATATAATACATGATGCGGGCCTCTACCTCAACTATACAAGGAACTAGGAGGTGGGCCGGTTACATAACGCAAACGTACACAATATATTCAACACTACCCATTACATTTTCTTCTTTATGAGCAATAGGGAAGTGAATAACTAAAATGGTATAAGTTAATTTTATGGATACTATAGGTACGCGATATGTGTTAGGAATAGAAAAATATTTTCTTTCTGAACGAGTGAAAGAGCTCTTAGTTCAGCTGGGTAGAATGCAAGTCTCCAAAACAGGATGTGGTAGGTTCAAATCCTATATATCGTGAGTCTATCTATCTTATGTCAACAAAACAAAGTTTAATTGCAACTCGAATTTAATCACCTCTCCAGCAGAGAGGAAGTCAATACAAAAAAAAATTTGCCCAATAAGATCCAACTATTTCCCACATATGTGCTTCAGTTATGCAGTTATTCCTACTAAAGTAACATGGAGTAGGCCTAAGACAATCTTTAATAAGAAATAAAAATTATTTTGATTTGTTCAAGGGGATAAGAAAGAGGTATGGTCTAGCCCTAAGACTAGTCACATTGAGAAGTATCATATAGCAGAATCATGCATATGAGATACTATTATATGATATTACTTGGATAATGCATTGTATCATGTAGTATTATCATAATCTCCTTATATTTATGAATTTGTAGAATATCATTGCAAAATTGTGGACAAGATCTATTTGATACTTATTTTCCTAATTGTACGTGATATGATCGATATGGTATCTACCTGTGATACCACTATGATCTATCTCATCATTAATTGTAGTGACATGTCAACTTTTTTACATGCATGGAATGCATAAAACTACCTATGATACCCTCATTGTTAGTAGTCTAAATAGTACTCTAAATTATTGATGAATCTGAGTGACAAGAAGGAAATCCATGTATTAGTGTGGAGAAGAGTGTAGAATACCAATAATCTATTCTAAACGAAGAATTTTATTTACTGACTTATTAAGTTGATTCAGATAAGAATATCTTGTTTAACACAATAAACAGAGTTAGGGTTATAGTTAAATCAGCTAGTAAAAAGCCGGGTTAACTAATTAAAGCAGGCATGAAAGGGTTAATTTCCTTTGTGTCTCATGAGATAGTACAAAAGTTTGTCGTGAGATGCGGGGAAGAAAACCTTTCGAAATAAATAAAGCTCTAATCAAGTGGCATAAGTTCATACGGTGCTAAAAAAAATATAAAAGTAATAATAATCAGGTAATCCCTACATCCGGATTTGCGTTATACTGGTTGAAGTGAAGATGTCGCGGACTTGTGCACGCCAATCAGGATCAGACGACTTTATATATACTTGGAACCTTCTCTTATAGTCCTCAGGGGGCGACACTCCCTTGGCACGAAGCATCTCTTCGTTGGCCAACCTAAATCTGAGCAAGTTAACTTTAAATCTGCAGTAACGGTTGCGTCGCCGATCGGCACCATAATAATCGGCGGCTTGTTGATAGGAATCCATAGCATTTTGCAGCTGTTGGTGCTCCATGTAGAACAGTGCTAGCTCCACGCAACTAATGGCAGCCAAATGCAGATCGTTTTTCTTGACGAACAAGGCGACGGCCTTCTCCAACGCTTGCTTAGTGGCAGCAGCAACCTCACCCTCGTCTGGGCAAGATCGAGGGCGTCAGTGCACAGATTTACACCACAACTGTTGCAAAGTAACTTCACACTGTGCGCGTACCTTTTTCTTCAATCTGGGCGTAGCACTTGGCGGATCGGAGAAGCGCAGATGCTGCATTCAGTGCACGTTCATCGCCAAACTAGATGTCGACAAATGGGTCAGTAATATTACAGTCGTTAACTGGAATTAATTTTAAAAGTGCAACCATGGCCCGCGAATCAAACCTGTTGTTCATAGACGGCCTGCTCGCTAAATGCGAGGGCTGCTTTTCTCCCTGGATCAAATCAAGAGTGATTTTGTTGTTGTTGCCAGGATCAAATTATGAGAGGTTTGGTAACTGTAATGAGAGACCGATTATAAGAAGCAAGTAAAACCTACAGTTTTCGGCGAGGATATAGGCGCAAGCCGCGTCCTCGTAATCATTCGAGATGGCGAAATTCCACTGTTGCCGGCGCCGGCCACTCGCCACGCAACGATCGCCGCGCGCCTCCAGAGCTGCTGGCCCTAGCCTCTCCTCCTCGAAGAACATCACCTTATACTCCTCCGCATGCTCTTTGCACCGCCGGATCGGCTCGTAGTCGGGGCTAACTGCGGCATAGCGTCGCAACAACGAAGCTACGATACCCATTAGGGGGGCGGCGGCGGAGAGTCCTGCTTGGTTTGATGGGTCTCGGCCAGGGCCTGGGGACCTCGTGTTGTATATGAGCCAGAGTCCAAACCTACCTCATTGTTCCTATACTACATATACGGACGGGTCGTCCAACACATAAAACAAGTCATTTTTTAAAGGAAAAGGCTGGGGATCACCCGGGGGATTAGCGATCAAATCGTCCGGTTTCCAGCCACTCACGCGCTGCCTCCCTTTGTCGTGGTCCACGCACACACATGGGTGGGTCCCACCGAACCAAGACAGAAAAATCCCCATCTTCTTCTCCACCGCTGTTCCGTGCGAGCAGGCCACTCCGCACGGGCCGCGCCGCCATCCGCACACGCCGCCGTGGCTCAACGCCACAGCGAGGCGCCGCCGTCGCCGCCTCCGCCTCCGCCCCGCTCCGGCGCCCCGCCTAGCTGCTCTACCGAGCGGATCCTCCTCCGCGAACACCGCCGCTTTTCCGTGCATCCATGGAGCGCGGCCGGAATCGTGGCCGGTTTTCCGCGCCGCCGCCTATCTCCATCGCGCGCCACCGGATTTGCACCGCCGTGCGCCACCGGAGTTCGGCCGCCGCTCCTTGGATTCTCACCGCCCGCGCCACCGGATTGCGGCCTCCGCGCCCTGGATTCTCACCGCGGCGCGTCACCGGAGTCCGGCCGCCGCGCCTGAGCGCCACCGGAGTCCGGCCGCCGCGCCCGGATTCGCACCGCCGCGCGCGCGCGGAGTCCTGCCGCCGCGCCATGGAGCTCCATCCCCGAGCTTCCCTCGCCGCTCGCGCCTCCGCCGCCTACATACCAATATTTTTTGTTGCTACTTTGGTTTTGTGGTTTCGCTACAATATTCTGTTTTTTTTGCTACAATCTCTCCGGTGAGAATCCATTGAAACTAGGTTTTGCTACATTTGTTATAGGTGTTTGCTACAATAGTATATTTTTCTGCTACAAATTCTCCGGCGAGGTCTCCGGCGAGTCTCCGACGATGTTGGTTTTGCTACTATAGCAAAAAAAGGTTGCTACAATTTTTGTGTGTTTACTGCTACTATAGCATATTTTTTTTGCTACTAAGTCTCCGGTGAGGTTACCTGTGGGTCTCCGGCGACATCTCCGGCGAGTCTCCGGCGACATCTCCGGCGAGTATCCGGCGAGTCTTCGGCGGGTCTCCGGCGAGGTCTGTGTTATTAGGTGAAAATAGAGTTTGCTACAATTAAACAGTTTTTTGCTACTTTGGTGCATTATGGTAGCAAAAGTGGGAGAAAGGGCTGGTTGGTTTGATCGGACGGCCGGAAACGTTCCAGATCTGTTGATCGGATGGTTGGGGACCAGGGGGATTAGAATTCTAATCCCCCGGGGGACGCTCAGCACTCCCCTTTTTTAAAAGATTCCAATCTATTCCAATAGTTTACTAGCAGTACAAAGTGCCCCAAACATAAAAAAAATTACATCAAAGTTCTTACACCATCAAATAACCACATCTGCTGCTAGAGCAAATCGCTGACGCGGTATTGTCGCAGCTCTCGTTTACCGGAGCCAGCCTAACGTTGTTGACGACACTCGGAAAGTTTTTGTACACATGCCCCTAGGGACCAGCGCCCTAGAGCCAAAGTCGTCGTCATTGTACCCTTGAATTAGTCGAAAGTTTGTAACCCCAAACCTATCACACACGTAGACTAGACTGGACGGGACCCACCACTCTATAGAAGGGGTGACCAAATGAATTTCCGCCCTCTTTAATGCCACCGGTGAGACCGCACCCGATAAGATCAAAGAGGAGACGGGTACACCTTATTGTTATCCCGCGCTTTTTCGAACGTTATTTTCACTGGAAAGCTACAATAAGCCAAACAAACACCCTCTTAGGAACGTGACTGAAGATGCTCTTAGATGACGTTGGTGTTCCACGTTTAGTTACCAGAGATGAAGCTGTTAACACTCTGGGATCACTAGTCTAGATCTTTCCGAGTAGTACTTTGAGATTACGAGATGTGTACCTTCTCCTTTACTGGAGGACGATCCTCCCGACGTCCTCATGGTGATGGTGGTGACGGCGACGGCGTGAGGTCGAGGGAGAGAGGTGGCGGCGGAGCTTCCCGTTGGCACTGCACTAACCCTAATCGGTGGGTCTGGTGGGGCGAGTGGCTGCTCAGGGCAACCTCGTAACGTGTGCCACTGGCCCCCACCACTCTATATAGTGCAGGCGACAGGGGCCCACCAACCAGCGAACGGTTGGGCGCCCCCGATCAGGGCGCGGACGAGGTCAAGGGGTCGTGCCAGAGCCGTTGGGCTCTGGTGCGGTGGAGATCAATCCTAACATTCTCCCCTTGATCTCAACTTTTCTTTTAACTTTATACTTTCACTTTATTCGTTTCATTTTGGATCAGTACATAGGGCATGTTTCATCGTCACAGCTCTATTGCCGATAGAATCGAGACGACCACAATACACTTCTCTCGTTTTGAAACAAATTCTTTTACTTTTGGGCCTCTTATGATCCAGGATAGGTAAGACTTTCCCTTAAACCCATGCCGGCTACGTGCTCCTTGAACACGCTGGGTGGTAAGCCTTTCGTTAGCGGATCCGCAAGCATATCTTTTGTCCTTATATGCTCGAGACTTATTGTTTGATCCTGGACCTTGTGTTTCACAACATAGTACTTAACCTCAATCGGTTTCGTAGCTGTACTCGACTTGTTGTTGTGAGCATAAAATACTGCGAGCTCATTGTCGCAGTACATCTTTAGTGGTTTGTCAATACAATCTACCACTTTCAAGTCGGGTATAAATTTCTTTAACCATAATGCCTGCCCCGTGGCTTCAAAACATGCTATAAATTCTGCATACATCGTGGATGATGCAACTATGGTCTGTTTGGAGCTTCTCCACGAAATAGCTCCCCTGCAAGGGTGAATACATATCCAGATGTGGATTTTCTATCATCTTTATCCCCCGCAAATCTGCATCTGAATACCCTTTTATTTCTAGGGAATCAGATCTTCTGTATGTTAGCATGTAACTCTTTGTGCCTTTCACATAACGCAATGCCTTTTTTACCATTTTCCAGTGTTCAAAACCTGGATTTTCTTTATATCTACCGAGTACTCCGGTGATAAATGCTAAGTCGGGCGAGTGCACACTTGTGCATACTGTAGGCTTCCAATAGCCGAAGCATATGGAACCGCTTTCATTTGATCGAGCTCGTATTGATTTTGGGGACTTTGATGTTTCCCAAAACTGTCGCCCTTGACTATAGGGGAAGGTGTGGCACTGCACTTATGCATATTATACTTACTTAGAATCTTTTCTAAATAAGCCTTTATGCCCAAAACATATGACGCTTCACCAAGATCTTTCATATCAAAATTTGAGGACAAGAACTTCTTTGTCTCTTGCAGTAGACTAACATCACTGCTGGCAAGCAGAATATCATCCACATACAAGATTAGAAAAATATATTTCTCACTTTTAAACTTTGCATAAACGCAATTGTCCTCAATACTTTCTTTAAATCCAAATCTCTTAATTGTTTCATTAAACTTTATATACCACTGTCTGGAGGCTTGCTTTAATCCATAAATGGATTTCTTTAGGCGGCATCCCATTTCTTTCTTGCCTTCCATGATAAAACCCTTGGGTTGTTTCATGTAGATATTTTCTTCTAAATCCCCGTTTAGAAATGTCATCTTTACATCCATTTGATGCAACTCTAAATCAAAATGTGCAACTAGTGCCATGATGATTCTGAAGGAATCCTTACATGAGACCGGAGAAAATGTCTCATTGTAATCTATCCCTTCTCTTTGTGTAAATCCTTTTCCCTCTAGAGGTGGCTGTTGTTGCTCCCTTTCATGCTCAACAAATGGTTCATTCGGCTCCTGATGGACAGGTTCCGAATTTTCACTCATCGTTGTCATGGGTGGAGTTACAACAGGCGCTTGCACCACAATCGCAGGGATCGTCGGTACAGGTGCACATGGTAGCGCAAAAAATGGCTCCTGAGTCATCGGATTAGGTGCCTGCACCCTCTTCTCCTCAAGATCAATTTTCCGAGATAACATGCTCCCCCTCATCATTTCGTCCTCTAAGAAGACAACATGTCTCGTTTCCACAAACTTTGTGTATTTCTGCGGGCGATAGAAACGATAACCTTTTGACTTTTCGGGATAACCAATAAAATGACAGTTGATTGTTTTGGTATCTAACTTTGCGACATTTGGATTGAATACTTTGGCCTCGGCGAGGCTCCCCCACACTTTCGAGTGGTTTAGAGAAGGCACTCTCCATGTCCATAGCTCATACGGCGTTTTGGGCACCGATTTGCTTGGTACTCTATTTAGAATGCGAATAGCGGTTTTTAACGCCTCAATCCACAATCCCAATGGTAGGGTGGAATAGCTCATCATACTGCGCACCATATCCATAAGGGTACGGTTGCGCCTTTCGGCTACCCCATTCTCGCCGAGGTTCGCCCGGCATCGAGTGTCGGGCGACTATTCCGGTCTCTCGTAGAAACCTTGCAAAAAGGTCCAGGGACTTGGCCATATGGAGTATGTTGACCGTAGTTCTCCCCTCCACGATCAGACCTGACTATCTTTATTCTTTTATCATGTTGATTTTCAACTTCAGCTTTGAATATGGTTAAATTTATCCAACGCTTTTGTTCTTTCTTTTATTGGATAAATATAACCATATCGGGAGTAATCATTCTTGAATGTTATGAACGAATCATAGCCATCCACACTTTTCACAGGAAATGATCCACATATCTCGGTGTGAATTATTTATAGTGTTGTTGTGCATCGATTTGCACCCTTTTTAATTTGCTTTACAAATTTTTCTTTAATGCAATCGATGCGCTGTTCTATGTCTGAGAATTCTAATGGAGGAAGAATACCATTTTTAACAAGTCTTTCTATTCTCCCCCTCGAAATATGGCCTAAGCAATAATGCCATATTTCGACGATTCATCTGTTCTTTTCTTTTGTTCTTTGTCCAACGCGGACAACACTTTTTCACTCACATTACACACAGACAACACCCACATAAGCATTATTACACCATATGGCACACTTGCCATGTCCTTCGTGTCCATGTGTACTTTTCACATCACCGAGTTGCTACAACGGTACGGGTCGCACATATCTTTGAAGAACCAGTGAACTGGCTCTTTATTCTTTCAAGATACTTCCCTTACGGAAGCACACTCTGCAATTGAGCCCGCAATAGCGTTCTCAATTGTATTCTTTATAAAAGGCACTTAGCCACTTTTTTATTCTGCCATGCAGCATCATCTTTTGGTCTGACCGGCTGTGGGAACCCAGTCCACCTCAGCACAAATCGACCTTCTTTCTCCATTCAGTGTAGTTGTCACCTCTGAGGGTTGGAACATCCTTGATGCATCTCATCAAGTAGTACCCTCCTTTAAACCACAATGAAATGAGATCATAACAACAATTGCATGCAATAATCCAACGTTGGTCAAAATTAGAACATACAACTGTTTGTGCAATTAAAACTATATCACCGTTGGGCAGAAAATAGAGATAAATGCACACCTTATTGCAACAAAACATGATCATGTCATTAGTAACGTTGGTCAAAAAAATAACAGAACCATAATTGTCACAATGATCACTTTAATCATCTCTTTAAAATTTTAACTGTCACTTTTGCCCATATAATTACAACAAAACATGATCATGCCATTAATAACGTTGGTCATAAAATGACATGATCATAATTGTTTCAACAATCACTTTTAATCAACCCTTTTATCATCACTTTTTGCATCTTTTTAAATATAAAATGCATCTTTAACTATTTGCAGCGGAAACTTTGAATTCATTAAACTTTAAACTTTAAACTTTTCAGAAGCATCTCTGTTACTTTTTAATTTCCAAAAACAAATATCTCGTTGGTTCAATTTGCTCAGGAAAAAACTTGCCAAAAATGCTTCTTTTACTGTATGTAGCGGAAACTGTGACTTTATACTATTTAACTTTTGAACTTTTCAGAGGCATTTCTTTTACTTTTTAATTTCTGAACAAATATTTCGTTGGTCCTATTTATTCAGAAAAAACTAGACAAAATTTGGCCAAAAATTGACCCAAAACTGCCTAAAAATGCCTCTATAATTAATAAAAATAGAAAAACTGTTGTTACTGTCGCAGCCCACGCGGCCCGCACGCGCCGAGCGACGCGCAACAACGCGGCGCCCACGCGGCTGGCAGGAGCGGCCTGCACGCGGCGCGGCCTGTTGCCGCGGCCTTCCTACGGCCTGGCCAGCGAAGCCCACGCGGCCCGCACACGGCGCCGACGCGGCCCGGCAACGGTGCCCACGAGGCAGGCACTCCTGGCCGTCGGATTCGATCCGACGGCGGCCCTTCACTTTCGGCTGGTATAAAGGGAAGACCGAACCGGTCAAACCCTAACCCTAGTTTCATTTCTCCCCGACCCCGTCTCTTTCCTTCGTCCGGCGGCGGCGCGGAGGCTTCACCTCCCGCCCGCGCGCGCGGCCCCGCTCCTTTGCAGCGTCCGGCGACGGCCGGCGGCGGCAGCAGCCCGCGTCTGCCCCGCCCCGCACGCTCTGCCGGTGAAGGCAGCACGCAGCCACGCCCCGCTCGCCCCGTCTCTATTTCTCTTGCACGAGGGCGGCGGTGGAGGAAAAACCGAGCGCCGCTGCCGGCGCGCCGCCGGCGACGGCGAGTCCACCACGGTGGCTGCTCGGCCGTGCTCCCCCCACCTTCTTTCTTTCTTTTTCCGCTCATCCCCCACCCAAAAACCGATGGCCTCCAGGGAGAAGGAGCAGCAGCCGGCACCCCTCTGGCCCTTTTGTCGTCGCTTGCGTGCACCCGAGGGTGGACGCACCGGCGTCAAACGGCTCAGCAGTGGTGCCCTACACTTTGCCGGCGCCATTAGAGTAGCAGCAGCCGGTAACTGTCGGCGGTGGCGGCGCGGTGGCCCCACTGCCCCTGTGCTTTTTCTCCGGCGAGCCCAAGGCCCCGGCCGGCAGGAAACTTTCTTTTCCCTTTTCTTTGGGTAGGGTTTGGTCACAGGGATGAACTAGGGTTTGATTTACTGTTTCTTTTCTACCCGAAAAAAGCACAAGATCTACACACTAGTGGCTCTGATACCAATGTTAAAACTCTGGGATCACTAGTCTAGATCTTTCCGAGTAGTACTTTGAGATTACGAGATGTGTACCTTCTCCTTTACTGGAGGACGATCCTCCCGACGTCATCATGGTGATGGTGGTGACGGCGACGGCGTGAGGTCGAGGGAGAGAGGTGGCGGCGGAGCTTCCCGTCGGCACTGCACTAACCCTAATCGGTGGGTCTGGTGGGGCGAGTGGCTGCTCAGGGCAACCTCGTAACGTGTGCCACTGGCCCCCACCACTCTATATAGTGCAGGCGATAGGGGCCCACCAACCAGCGAACGGTTGGGCGCCCCCGATCAGGGCGCGGACGAGGTCAAGGGGTCGTGCCAGAGCCGTTGGGCTCTGGTGCGGTGGAGATCAATCCTAACAGAAGCAGCAGAGTTGCACTCTCGCGGAGGATTAAAGGAACGTAAGTGGTGGGGAAGGCAGAAGATCAGGTTGTTATTATATTCATCGTCATGTCAACATGTGAAGCTGCTGGAGTTTTTTATCAACTCGGTAAAGTTGCTAATGTTAACTGTGAGTGCATCGTTGCAGTAATACAAACACTTGTAGGTGGGCATGTGTATGTGACAATGGAGACAGCATTGATGGACGGATGGATGAATACAATCAAACGGTCTTGATCAATTGATGGTGTGGCTAGACTAAATTTTAAGATAGATAACTTAAATAACTCATTTGTGAGGTTTTGATTTATAATAGATATTGATTGGGCGACCCACACAATACGACCACAAAATGAAAAGAAACAAAATTGCATCGCTCCACAATCCGCATACGGTTTGTCACCTCCTCTATGTGCATCGCATCCCTCTGTTCCCACAATGTCTCGCCCTTTTCCATTTCATGTGCGTCTACCTCCTCTCTTTCTGACATGGGTGCTCCATGCGTCGCCGCCTCCTCAAGCGATGTCACCTAACCGACTCTCATGCTGTCCTACACACTACATTGTTCTTTGCACCACATCCATTCTCTTCATGCAACCGAATAGGCGAGTGATACGTCTCCGACGTATCGATAATTTCTTATGTTCTATGCCATATTATTGATGATACCTACATGTTTTATGCACACTTTATGTCATATTCGTGCATTTTCTGGAACTAACCTATTAACAAGATGCCGAAGTGCCGATTGCTGTTTTCTGCTGTTTTTGGTTTCGAGAAATCCTAGTAACGAAATATTCTCGGAATCGGACGAAATCAAGACCCAGGTTCCTATTTTCACCGGAAGCATCCAGAACACCCGGGAAGGACCAGAGGGGGGGCACTGGGCCCCCAGACCATAGGCCGGCGCGGCCAAGGCCCTGGCCACGCCGCCATATGGTGTGGCCACCCCTTCGACCCTCCTGTGCCGCCTCTTCGCCTATATAAAGCCTCCGTCGCGAAAACCCTGTGGCGAAAAACCACGATACGGAAAACCTTCCAGAGCCGCCGCCATCGCGAAGCCAAGATCTGGGGGACAGGAGTCTCTGTTCCGGCACCCTGCCGGAGCGGGGAAGTGCCCCCGGAAGGCTTCTCCATCGACACCGTTGCCATCTCCACCTGCATCTTCATCACCGCTGCTGCTCCCATGAGGAGGGAGTAGTTCTCCATCGAGGCTCGGGGCTGTACCGGTAGCTATGTGGTTCATCTCTCTCCTATGTACTTCAATACAATAATCTCATGAGCTGCCTTACATGATTGAGATTCATATGATGATGCTTGTAATCTAGATGTTATTATGCTAGTCAAGTGAGTTTTACTTATGTGATCTCCGGAGACTCCTTGTCCCACGTGTGTAAAGGTGACAGTGTGTGCACCGTGTGGGTCTCTTAGGCTATATTTCACAGAATACTTACTCACTGTTATAAATGGCGTGGTGAAGTGCTTATTTATATCTCTTTATGATTGCAATATGTTTTGTATCACAATTTATCTATGTGCTACTCTAGTGATGTGTTATTAAAGTAGTTTTATTCCTCCTGCACGTGTGCAAAGGTGACGAGTGTGTGCACCGTGTTAGTACTTGGTTTATGCTATGATCATGATCTCTTGTAGATTGCGAAGTTAACTATTGCTATGATAATATTGATGTGATCTATTCCTCCTACATATGCATGAAGGTGACGAGTGTGCATGCTATGCTAGTACTTGGTTTAGTCTTTTGATCTATCTTACACTAAAGGTTACTAAAATATGAGCATTATTGTGGAGCTTGTTAACTCCGGCATTGAGGGTTCGTGTAATCCTACGCAATGTGTTCATCATCCAACAAAAGTGTAGAGTATGAATTTATCTATTCTGTTATGTGATCAATGTTGAGAGTGTCCACTAGTGAAAGTCTATTCCCTAAGCCTTGTTCCTAAATACTGCTATCGCTGCTTGTTTACTGTTTTACTGCGTTACTACTGCTGCATTACTACTGCTTGTTTACTGTCCTGGGCAAAGCACTTTTCTGGTGCCGTTGCTACTACTCATACTTATTCATACCACCTGTATTTCACTATCTCTTCGCCGAACTAGTGCACCTATTAGGTGTGTTGGGGACACAAGAGATTTCTTGCTTTGTGGTTGCAGGGTTGCATGAGAGGGATATCTTTGACCTCTTCCTCCCCGAGTTCGATAAACCTTGGGTATCCACTTAAGGGAAACTTGTCTGCTGTTCTACCAACCTCTCGCTCTTGGAGGCCCAACACTGTCTACAAGAATAGAAGCTCCCGTAGACATCAAGCTACTTTTAGGCGCCGTTGCGGGGAGGGAAGGTAAACGGCACTCACACATTGGCAAGCCGGCAACTAAGCACTTTTCCTCCCTCGTCAACTACGCGCCAAGTACTTTTCGGCGCCGTTGCGGAGGAAAGGTAAAAAGGCACTCATACTCCGGTTCCAGGTAACGGTACTTTTACGGCGCCATTGTGTTTGTGCTCGAAGCTATTTCCTTTAGATCCTGCAATTGCATCTTTTTGTTTCTTGTTTACACTAGTTTGGCATAATGGACAACAATGAGCTTCTTATTCTATTTCCTGATTTAAAACATGGATTGTTTGATGCGAAAATTAAAAAACCTATGAAATCTTATTTGCATGCTTGGTAGTAATATTAGTATGAACGCTTTGAACACCATTGTTGATAATGATATGGAAAATGCTAAGCTTGGGGAAGCTGGTTTTCATGATCTTTTTAGTCCCCCAAGCATTGAGGAGAAAATTTTCTTTGATGATACTTCGCCTCCTATTTATGATGATAATAATAGTGGTCTTTTGGTACAACCTACTATGGAGAGTAAATTTTGTTGTGATTATACTATGCCTCCTACACTTGATGAGAATAATAATGATAGCTACTTTGTTGAATTTGCTCCCACTACAACTAATAAAATTGATTATGCTTATGTGGAGAGTAATAATTTTATGCATGAGACTCATGATAAGAATGCTTTATGTGATAGTTATATTGTTGAGTTTTCTCATGTTGCTACTGAAAGTTATTATGAGAGAGGAAAATATGGTTGTAAAAATTTTCATGTTACTAAAATGCCTCTCTATGTGCTGAAATTTTTGAAGCTACACTTGTTTTATCTTCCTATGCTTGTTACTTTGCTCTTCATGAACTTGTTTATTTACAAGATTCCTATGCATAGGAAGCATGTTAGGCTTAAATGTGTTTTGAATTTGCCTCTTGATGCTCTCTTTTGCTTCAAATACTATTTCTTGCGAGTGCATCATTAAAGCTGCTGAGCCCATCTTAATGGCTATAAAGAAAGAACTTCTTGGGAGATAACCCATGTGTTATTTTGCTACAGTACTTTGTTTTATATTTGTGTCTTGGAAGTTGTTTACTACTGTAGCAACCTCTCCTTATCTTAGTTTTGTTTTGTTGTGCCAAGTAAAGTCTCTATGGTAAAGTTGATGCTAGATTTGGATTGCTGCGCAGAAACAGCATTTCGCTGTCTGTCACGAATCTGGGTCTAATTCTCTGTAGGTAACTCAGAAAATTATGCCAATTTACGTGAGTGATCCTCAGATATGTACGCAACTTTCATTAGTTTTGAGTTTTCCATTTGAGCAAGTCTGGTGCCATTTTAAAATTCGTCTTTACGGACTGTTCTGTTTTTGACAGATTCTGCCTTTTATTTCGCATTGCTTCTTTCGCTGTGTTGGGTGGATTTCTTTGTTCCATTATCTTCCAGTAGCTTTGAGCAATGTCCAGAAGTGTTAAGAATGATTGTGTCACCTCTGAACATGTGAGTTTTTGATTATGCACTAACCCTCTAATGAGTTTGCTTAAAGTTTGGTGTGGAAGAAGTTTTCAAGGGTCAAGAGAGGAGGATGATATACTATGATCAAGGAGAGTGAAAGCTCTAAGCTTGGGGATGCCCCGGTGGTTCACCCCTGCATATTTCAAGAAGACTCAAGCGTCTAAGCTTGGGGATGCCCAAGGCATCCCCTTCTTCATCGACAACATTATCGAGTTCCTCCCTGAAACTATATTTTTATTCCGTCACATCTTATGTACTTTACTTGGAGCGTATGTTTGTTTGTTTCTATTTTTGTTTGTGTTTGAATAAATTGGATTACATCATGCTTGTGTGGGAGAGAGACACGCTCCGCTGGTTCATATGAACACATGTGTTCTTAGCTTATAATATTCATGGCGAAGTTTCCTCTTCGTTAAATTGTTATATGGTTGGAATTGGAAAATGATACGTGTATTAATCAGCTATAATGTCTTGGGTAATGTGATACTTGGCAATTGTTGTGCTCATGTTTAAGCTCTTGCATCATATACTTTGCACCCATTAATGAAGAAATACATAGAGCTTGCTAAAATTTGGTTTGCATAATTGGTCTCTCTAAGGTCTAGATAATTTCTAGTATTGAGTTTTAAACAACAAGGAAGACGGTGTAGAGTCTTATAATGTTTACAATATGTCTTTTATGTGAGTTTTGCTGCACCGGTTCATCCTTGTGTTTGTTTCAAATAACCTTGCTAGCCTAAGCCTTGTATCGAGAGGGAATACTTCTCATGCATCCAAAATCCTTGAGCCAACTACTATGCCATTTGTGTCCACCATACCTACCTACTACATGGTATTTCTCCGCCATTCCAAAGTAAATTGCTTGAGTGCTACCTTTAAATAATTCAAAATTTATCACCTCCGATTTGTGTCAATGTTTTATAGCTCATGAGGAAGTATGTGGTGTTTTATCTTTCGATCTTGTCATTTACTTGACGAGACTTTCACAATGGACTAGTGGCACATCCGCTTATCCAATAATTTTGCAAAAAGAGCTGGCAATGGGGTTCCCAGCCCCGATTAATTAACTTGCATTAATAATTCTCTTCACATGTTTTGCTACTGATTCATCGGTAAGCAACTTAATTTTGCAAATAGACACTCCTTCATGGTATGTGATTGTTGGAAGGCACCCGAGGATTCGGTTAGCCATGGCTTGTGTAAGCAAAAGGTTGGGAGGAGTGTCATCCATAAATAAAGAAAAACTAAACTAAAGTACATGTGTAAACAAAAGAGAAGAGGGATGATCTACCTTGCTGGTAGAGATAACGTCCTTCATGGGACCCGCTCTTGAAAGTCTGGTTGATGAGGTAGTTAGAGTGCCCACTACCATTCGTTGACAACAACAAACACCTCTCAAAACTTTACTTTTATGCTATCTTTATGTTTTCAAAAACCAAAGCTCTAGCACAAATATAGCAATCGATGCTTTTCCTCTTTGAAGGACCTTTCTTTTACTTTTTATGTTGAGTCAGTTCACCTATCTCTCTCCACCTCAAGAAGCAAACACTTGTGTGAACTGTGCATTGATTCGTACATACTTGCATATTGCACTTGTTATATTACTCTATGTTGACAAACTATCATTGAGATATACATGTTACAAGTTGAAAGCAATTACTGAAACTTTATCTTCCATTGTGTTGCTTCAATATCTTTACTTTAAATTATTGCTTTATGAGTTAACTCTTATGCAAGACTTATTGATGCTCTGTCTTGAAAGTGATATTCATGAAAAGTCATTGCTTTATGATTCACTTGTTTACTCATGTCATTACCATTGTTTTGATCGCTGCATTCATTACATATGTTTACAAATATGATCAAGTTTATGATGGCATATCACTTCAGAAATTATCTTTGTTATCGTTTTACCTGCTCGGGACGAGCAGAACTAAGCTTGGGGATGCTTGATACGTCTCCGACGTATCGATAAGTTCTTATGTTCTATGCCATATTATTGATGATACCTACATGTTTTATGCACACTTTATGTCATATTCGTGCATTTTCTGGAACTAACCTATTAACAAGATGCCGAAGTGCCGATTCTTTGTTTTCGCTGTTTTTGGTTTCAGAAATCCTAGTAACGAAATATTCTCGGAATCGGACGAAATCAAGACCCAGGTTCCTATTTTCACCGGAAGCATCCAGAACACCCGGGAAGGACCAGAGGGGGGCACTGGGCCCCCAGACCATAGGCCGGCGCGGCCCAGGCCCTGGACGCGCCGCCATATGGTGTGGCCACCCCTTCGACCCTCCTGCGCCGCCTCTTCGCCTATATAAAGCCTCCGTCGCGAAAACCCCGTGGCGAAAAACCACGATACGGAAAACCTTCCAGAGCCGCCGCCATCGCGAAGCCAAGATCCGGGGGACGGGAGTCTCCGTTCCGGCACCCTGCCGGAGCGGGGAAGTGCCCCGGAAGGCTTCTCCATCGACACCGCTGCCATCTCCACCGCCATCTTCATCACCGCTTCTGCTCCCATGAGGAGGGAGTAGTTCTCCATCGAGGCTCGGGGCTGTACCGGTAGCTATTGATACGTCTCCGACGTATCGATAATTTCTTATGTTCCATGCCACATTATTGATGTTATCTACATGTTTTATGCACACTTTATGTCATATTCGTGCATTTCTGGAACTAACCTATTAACAAGATGCCGAAGTGCCAGTTGCTGTTTTCTGCTGTTTTTGGTTTCAGAAATCCTAGTAAGGAAATATTCTCGGAATTGGACGAAATCAAAGCCCGAGGGCCTATTTTTCCACGAAGCTTCCGGAAGTACGAAGACGAGACGAAGAGGGGCCACGGGGTGGCCAAACCCTAGGGCGGCGCGGCCCCACCCTGGCCGCGCCGGCCTATGGTGTGGGCCCCCCGTGCCGCCTCTTGACTTGCCCTTCCGCCTACTCAAAGCCTCCGTGACGAAACCCCCAGTACCGAGAGCCACGATACGGAAAACCTTACTGAGACGCCGCCGCCGCCGATCCCATCTCGGGGGATCCAGGAGATCGCCTCCGGCACCCTGCCGGAGAGGGGAATCATCCCCCGGAGGACTCTACGCCGCCATGGTCGCCTCCGGAGTGATGTGTGAGTAGTCTACCCCTGGACTATGGGTCCATAGCAGTAGCTAGATGGTTGTCTTCTCCCCATTGTGCTATCATTGTCGGATCTTGTGAGCTGCCTATCATGATCAAGATCATCTATATGTAATTCTATATGTTGCGTTTGTTGGGATCCGATGAATAGAGAATACTTGTTATGTTGATTATCAAAGTTATGCTTATGTGTTGTTTATGATCTTGCATGCTCTCCGTTACTAGTAGATGCTCTGGCCAAGTAGATGCTTGTAACTCCAAGAGGGAGTACTTATGCTCGATAGTGGGTTCATGCCTGCATTGACACCTGGGACAGTGACAGAAAGTTCTAAGGTTGTGTTGTGCTGTTGCCACTAGGGATAAAACATTAGTGCTATGTTGAAGGATGTAGTCACTAGTTACATTACGCACCATACTTAATGCAATTGTCTGTTGCTTGCAACTTAATACTGGAGGGG
>NW_025901137.1:0-24940 GCF_022539505.1 Lolium rigidum | reverse complement strand
AAGGAGAGGTTGCTACAGTAGTAAAAAACTTCCAAGACTCAAATATAAAACAAAAATACTGTAGTAAAAACATGGGTTGTCTCCCATAAGCGCTTTTCTTTAACGCCTTTCGGCTAGGCGCGTAAAGTGTAACTCAAGTAACATCAAGAGATGAAGCATCAACATCATAATTTGTTCTAATAATAGAATCATAAGGTAACTTCATTCTCTTTCTAGGGAAGTGTTCCATACCTTTCTTGAGAGGAAATTGATATTTAATATTACCTTCCTTCATATCAATAGTAGCACCAACGGTTCGAAGAAAAGGTCTTCCCAATATAATGGGGCAAGATGCATTGCATTCAATATCCAAGACAACAAAATCAACGGGGACAAGGTTATTGTTAACCATAATATGAAAATTATCAACTCTCCCCAAAGGTTTCTTTTTAGCATTATCAGCGAGATTAACATCCAAATAACAATTTTTCAATGGTGGCAAGTCAAGCATATCATAAACTTTCTTAGGCATAACGAAATACTTGCACCAAGATCACATAAAGCATTACAATCAAAATCTTTGACCCTCATTTTAATGATGGGCTCCCAACCATCCTCTAGCTTTCTAGGAATAGAAGTTTCAAGTTTTAGTTTCTCTTCTCTAGCTTTTATGAGAGCATTTGTAATATGTTTTGTGAAAGCCAAGTTTACAACGCTAGCATTGGGACTCTTAGCAAGTTTTTGTAAGAACTTTATAACTTCAGAGATGTGGCAATCACCAAAATCTAAATCATTACAATCTAAAGCAATGGGATTATCATCCCCAAGGTTGGAAAAAATTTCAGCAGCTTTATCACAGGCAGTTTCAGCAGCTTTAGCAGGCTTCAGGTAATTTTGCGCGCTTTGCACTAGGAGTAGAAACATTGCCAACACCAATTATTTTATTATTTATAGTAGGAGGTGCAGCAACATGTGAATCATTAGCATTGCTAGTGGTGGTAATAGTCCAAACTTTAGCTACATTTTTCTCTTTAGCTAGTTTTTCATTTTCTTCTCTATCCCACCTAGCACGCAGTTCAACCATTAATCTTATATTCTCATTAATTCTAATTTGGATGGCATTTGCTGTAGTGACAATTTTATTTTCAATATCCCTATTAGGCATAACTTTCGATTTCAAAAGATCAACATCAGAGGCAAGACTATCAACCTTAGAAGCGAGAATATCAATTTTATTGAGCTTTTCCTCTACAGATTTGTTAAAGGCAAGTTTGTGTACTAATAAATTCTTTAAGCATAGCTTCAAGTCCAGGGGTGTATTCCTATTATTGTTGTAAGAATTCCCATAAGAATTAGCATAACCGTTACCATTATTATAAGGATATGGCCTATAGTTATTACTAGAATTGTTCCGATAAGCATTGTTGTTGAAATTATTATTTTTAATGAAGTTTACATCAACATGTTCTTCTTAGGCAACCAATGAAGCTAACGGAACATTATTAGGATCAACATTAGTCCTATCATTCACAAGCATAGACATAATAGCATCAACCTTATCATTCAAGGAAGAGGATTCTTCAACAGAATTTACCTTCTTACCTTGTGGAGCTCTTTCCGTGTGCCATTCGAGAGTAATTAACCATCATATTATCGAGGAGCTTTGTTGCTTCACCAAGAGTGATGGACATAAAGGTACCTCCAAGCAGCTGAATCCAATAAATTCCGCGAAGAAAAATTTAGTCCTGCATAGAAGGTTTGGATGATCATCCAAGTAGTCAGTCCATGGGTTGGGCAATTTTTAACCAAAGATTTCATTCTTTCCCAAGCTTGAGCAACATGTTCATTATCCAATTGTTTAAAATTCATTATGCTACTCCTCAAAGATATAATTTTAGCAGGGGATAATATCTACCAATAAAAGCATCCTTGCATTTAGTCCAGGAATCAATACTATTCTTAGGCAGTAGATAGCAACCAATCTTTAGCTCTTCCTCTTAATGAGAAAGGAAACAATTTTAATTTTATAATGTCACCATCTACATCTTTATACTTTTGCATTTCACACAATTCAACAAAATTATTGAGATGGGCGGCAAGCATCATCGATACTAACACTGTAAAATTGCTCTCGCATAACAAGATTCAAGAAAGCGTGTTTAATTTCAAAGAATTCTGCTGTAGTAGCAGGTGGAGCAATAGGTGTGCATAAGAAATCATTATTATTTGTGCTAGTCAAGTCACACAACTTAGTATTTTCAGGGGTGGCCATTTTAGCAGTAGTAAATAAAGCAAACTAGATAAAGTAAATGCAAGTATACTAATTTTTTTGTGTTTTTGATATAGCAAACAAGACAGTAAATAAAGTAAAGCTAGCAACTAATTTTTTTTTGTGTTTTGATATAATGCAGCAAACAAAGTAGTAAATAAAATAAAGCAAGACAAAAACAAAGTAAAGAGGTTGGGAAGTGGAGACTCCCCTTGCAGCGTGTCTTCATCTCCCCGGCAACGGCGCCGTGAAAATATGCTTGATGGCGTGTAATTCACACGTTCGTTGGGAACCCCAAGAGGAAGGTATGATGCGCACAGCAGCAAGTTTTCCCTCGGAAAGAAACCAAGGTTTATCGAACCAGGAGGAGCCAAGAAGCACGTTGAAGGTTGATGGCGGCGGGATGTAGTGCGGCGCAACACCGGGGATTCCAGCGCCAACGTGGAACCCGCACAACACAACCAAAGTACTTTGCCCCAACGAAACCAGTGAGGTTGTCAATCTCACCGGCTTGCTGTAACAAAGGATTAACCGTATTGTGTGGAAGATGATTGTTTGCAGAGAAAACAGTAAAACAAGTATTGCAGCAGATTTGTATTTCAAGATAAAAGAATGGACCGGGGTCCACAGTTCACTAGAGGTGTCTCTCCCATAAGATAAAAGCATGTTGGGTGAACAAATTACGATCGGGCAATTGACAAATAGAGAGGGCATAACAATGCACATACATGTCATGATAAGTATAGTGAGATTTAATTGGGCATTACGACAAAGTACATAGACCGCCATCCAACCGCATCTATGCCTAAAAAGTCCACCTTCGAGGTTATCATCCGAACCCCTTCCAGTATTAAGTTGCAAAGCAACAGACAATTGCATTAAGTATGGTGCGTAATGTAATCAACAACTACATCCTTAGACATAGCATCAATGTTTTATCCCTAGTGGCAACAAGACAACACAACCTTAGAACTTTCGTCACTGTCCCAGGTGTCAATGCATGCATGAACCCACTATCGAGCATAAATACTCCCTCTTGGAGTTAAGAGCAAAAACTTGGCCAGAGCCTCTACTAATAATGGAGAGCATGCAAGATCATAAACAACACATAGGTAATAACTTGATAATTAACATAACATGGTATTCTCTATCCATCGGATCCCGACAAACACAACATATAGCATTACAGATAGATGATCTTGATCATGTTAGGCAGCTCACAAGATCCAACAATGAAGCACAATGAGGAGAAGACAACCATCTAGCTACTCGCTATGGACCCATAGTCCAGGGGTGAACTACTCACTCATCACTCCGGAGGCGACCATGGCGGTGAAGAGTCCTCCGGGAGATGAATCCCCTCTCCGGCAGGGTGCCGGAGGAGATCTCCGGAATCCCCCGAGATGGGATTGGCGGCGGCGGCGTCTCCGGAAGGTTTTCCGTATCGTGGTTCTTCGTATCGTGGGTTTCGCGACGGAGGCTTTAAGTAGGCGGAAGGGCAACGTGGGGGCCACACGAGGGCCCCACACCACAGGTCGGCGCGGCCAAGGCCCGGGCCGCGCCGCCCTATGGTGGCGGCCCCTCGTGGCCCCACTTCGACTCCTCTTCGGTCTTCCGGAAGCTTCGTGGCAAAATAGGACCCCGGGTTTTGATTTCGTCCAATTCCGAGAATATTTCGTTACTAGGATTTCTGAAACCAAAAACAGCAGAAAACAAGAATCGGCTCTTCGGCATCTTGTTAATAGGTTAGTTCCAGAAAATGCACGAATATGACATAAAGTGTGCATAAAACATGTAGGTATCATCAATAATGTGGCATGGAACATAAGAAATTATCGATACGTCGGAGGCGTATCATCCTCCCATCTGAAACACCGGCCGGGGGGAAGAAGATGTGATAGAGAGAGAAGAGAGAAGCCGGGAGGAGTGGAGCGACTCTCAAACTGGGTTAGAGAGAGAAGAGAAGGGGGAAGAGAGCCTCTGCGTGTGTGTGTTGGACTACCATTGAGAAAATTGGCAAGTCTGCACTAGTGTATCATTGAGATGCAAAAACTCCTAAGCTCGCCCGAGCTGAGTTGCTCGTTGATCCTTACCGCATCTAACCATCCGTTTCTCTCACCCAGGATTTATCCAGTAGTGTGGTAGACAAGAAACAATCTAGATATCCTAAAGAGAAAGAGGGTTCTAGGAAGGTTGTGGAGCGGGCATTCGGTGTGCTCCAACTCGTTGGGATATTGTTCGGCACCCTGCCGGACATGGAGCATATACACTATGTGGGAGGTGATAGTTGTTGGCATGATCATGCACAACATGATCGCTGAACGAGGTCATGATGATTCAGTCCCAGGGTGGACCGGCGACATTTCAAGAGTTCCTCCATGTGCATCATGAAATACATGACCACGCAACTCCCAACTTCAAAATAGGAAACTAATAGCACATGTAGGGTCAGGGCCACTTGGCAATGGCACAAAGTGTCTAGTTTTTGTTTAAGTGCAATACAAAAAAGAAAACACATCGTTCCACTAAAGGATACACCTTGTGATTCTCCGGGTCTCCCAGATAGGTCAACCCTTCTTCGCGCGAGCAGGGATTGTTAACCATGCGAAGCAGCTAGATGTTGGGTACCTTATCTTCTTACCATCTCTTCTCTTGTCCTCCACTTGTCCTCTTCCCGTTTACTCCCCTATCTTCTCTTATCTCTTTTCGTGTCTGCCGTGGCTTACATCCATCAAGCCCTGCCTATTGCACCCTCTCCACCTTCGCTCACCGCATGCCAGTCCTACCGTTTTAGGACGACTGGGCAGCGAATCTTCGAGCGGTGTGGCGGCCTACAAGGACCACATCTTGATACGACGACCACACGGTTGCGAAGCCCAAGTGGTCGATGCTAAGAAGGGGCGGCCGACATTGGTACGACTGCGATAGGGAAAGTTGCATACATTGGGAGGCGATGCTACAAAGGAATGGAAGTGGTGCTACCATATATCAGCAACTATGCTACCAATCGATTTGCATGATGTTGCAAGCCAATGGTAGGGATGCTACTACCGGCGGTCATCGGTATTACCAACCTGACACCGGGATGCTGCAAGGGTTCCTGCGGTGCTGCAATTCTGAGTGCTCTCGCTAGAGCTCTCTGTCGGTGACATGCGGATGGCGGCTGTTGTGGGTATACTTTATGGGTATATCAATGGCATGGCCTAGATCCGGCAAGCCCGGGTGGCCCATAGATGGTGGTGAGGCATGTGGCCCATCGGGCGGCCCAGTTGCTGTAGATCCTGAAGGATGAAGTCCAGCCCAGGAACAGGAAGTCGGATCTCTACCGACCTACGAAGGAGGCCGGATCCGTGACGGCCCATGAAGTATCCGGATCCAGCACGTATTTGGAGGAAGGCGGATCCTTGACGTACACGGCAAGACATTGTACCGTAGTTAGGCAACTTGTATTCCGGCTAGGACTCTCCGTGTAAACCCTAGATCCGTGCGCCTATATAAGCCGGATCCTGGGAGCCCTAGAGGCACAACCACAACTCATTGTAACAACGCGAAAGCGCCCAGATAATTCCAGACAAGCAGCAGTAGGCCCTGTCATCGTGCGGGTGTTCCGAAGCCGGGTAAATCGCGTACCACCGTCCCGTGTGCACTCCGCCCTATGGCCCCTACTTCTTCTCCCCTCGTGAGGATCCCTCCTCCGAGGCACCGTCGATCAGGCAACGACGGCTGGCGCCCACCGTGGGGCCTGCGGCGTCCGGAGGCCGGAACCGGGAGGGTTCCGCCATGGGAAGCTACGACGACACCATCGCCGTGGGGCGTGTCCTTTACGCCGGAAATCTGCCGATCGTCCCTCCGGATGAGTGTTGGATTCCGGCTAAAACCGACCCCGTCAAGCTCTCCATCGTCCCAGTTGGCGGCATACATATCTTCATCGGGGAAACCGTCGATTCCGACGGAAACCCACTGGTAAGTAGCGCTGACGCGACCGCCGCTGAGCAGGACGCAGTCGCGAAGATCCGATCTGAGACGCAGGAACTTCCTAGCGAAGATTCCGCCTTAGATCTGAAAAAATCAAAACCCACCCAATCCGCCCCTGAGCAGGAAGTAACGATGGAAGACCAATGCAGATCCGCCTGGGTCTCCCAGGTGTTAGAGAAGCAAAGGTATGCGACGCTTTGGAGATAAGAAGCGCCGCGCCATAGGAATGGAATTAGCAAAGTTACTAGAAGCAGGTTTTGTAATAGAAGTTATCCACACCGATTGGGTCGCGAATCCCGTCCTTGTACCCAAAAAGAACACCGAAATACTAAGAATGTGCATCGATTACTCCGGCTTGAACAAACATTGCCCGAAGGATCCGTTCCCCTTGCCGCGCATTGACCAAGTCATTGATTCGACGGCGAGGGCGGAACCTCGTGTTTTCTTGAAGCGTATTCCGGGTACCATCAGATCCGGATGAAGGAATCCGACCAAAAGGCGACTTCATTCATTACCCCGTTTGGTACTTACTGCTATGTTACTATGCCTTTTGGTTTGAAAAACGCAGGTGCCACCTACCAACGTACGATGCAGCGGTGCCTGAAGGACCAGATTGGCCGGAACGTGCACGCCTACGTCGACGACATCGCGGTCATGACCCGGAAAGGATCCGACTTGATCAGCGACCTCACAGAAACCTTTGAGAATCTCCGTCGGTACAAGATGATGTTGAATCCGCTGAAGTGCGTCTTTGGCGTGCCAGCCGGAAAACTCCTTGGCTTCATAGTCTCTCACAGAGGCATTGAGGTTAACCCGGAAAAGATCAAAGCAATCCTGTGTATCAAACGGCCAACTTGTCTCAAAGATGTGCAACGACTAACTGGTTGTGTCGCAGCAATCAGTAGGTTTGTTAGCCGTCTTGGCGAGAAGGCGCTACCTCTGTACAAGTTGTTGAAGAAAACGAGACAAATTTGTGCCGGGACGACGCAGCTGACGCAGCTCTTCGAGGGTTGAAGGAAATACTTACCTCCCCACCTATCTTGGCAGCCCCGGCAGAGTCAGAGCCAATGCTCCTTTATCTGGCGGCCACCAACAAAGTCATTAGCCTCGTCATCGTGGTGGAGCGAAAGGAAGAAGGTCATGAATATGACGTACAAAGACCTGTCTACTACATAAGCGAGGTGCTGACGGAGTCAAAGCAAAGATACCCTCACTTTCAGAAGCTAGCTTATGGAGTTTTCCTAGGCAGCCGGAAGCTGAGACACTACTTTCAAGAGCACCCAGTAATGCGGTTGTGAGCAAGGCTCCGCTGTCAACAATTCTCAACAACGCCGACGCAACGGGACGGACGGCTAAATGGGGCATTGAATTATCCGCCTTCGACATCGCTTACAAGCCAAGGACCGCGGTAAAATCCCAAGTATTGGCGGATTTCGTTGCGGATTGGACGAAGCTCCGGATGCAAGTCCGGAGCCGGAACCAGAAACATGGGTCATGCACTTCGACGGATCCAAGCAGCATCAAGGCTCAGGAGCCGGAGTCACCCTGAAGTCCCCTACCGGAGAAGAACTGCAGTACGTTCTGCAGATTCACTTCGAAGCTACAAACAACATGGCGGAGTACGAGGCTCTACTACACGGACTGCGCATCGCTAAGGAAATAGGGATCAAGCACATCATATGCTGTGGAGATTCCGACTTGGTGGCACAACAAGTAGCCGGAACCTGGAACGCCGAAATTCCGTCATGGCAGCCTACGAGAGACGAAGTTGATGAGATCGCCAAGTGCTTCCTCGGATACGAAGTCAAATACGTCAGGAGAGACGATAACACAGCGGCAGACATGCTATCCAAGCTCGGATCCGGCAGAAAACCAATTCCGCCTGGAATCTTCCTGGAGCATCTCCGGATACCCTCTGTAAAGGGCGCTAACCCGGAAAACCCAGAGGTGGCAGTGTCTCCGGCCAGAGAGGTATTGGCTACCATTCCGGCTTGGACACAACCTTTCCTGGACTACCTTATCGATCAAAAGTTGCCGGAAGACGAGGTCCTCGCGCGACAGATCATCAGACGAGCACGATCCTACACAATTGTTGATGGACAGCTCTACAAACGAAGCGCAACAGGGGTCTTTCTCAAATGCGTCTCCAATCAAGATGGCATTGAAATCCTCAGAGAGATCCACGCAGGGGACTGCGGGCACCATGCCGCTCCCAGGTCACTCGTTGCGAAAGCTTTTCGGCTAGGCTTTTATTGGCTCACGGCTAAAGAAGATGCCGACAAGATAGTCAAGACCTGCCGAGGTTGTCAGTACTACGCTACTCAACCAAACGCTCCAGCCCAAGAGCTGAAGACCATACCTATCACCCGGCCATTTGCGGTCCGGGGGCTCGATATGGTTGGTAAGTTAAAAAGATCATCTCCTGGCGGTTTTGAATACCTACTGGTCGCTGTTGACAAATTCAGCAAGTGGATCGAGGCAAAGCCAGTGAGAAAAGTCGACGGTGCTACGGCACTAAAATTTGTCTGCAGCCTCGTGATGAGATTCGGCATCCCACACAGCATAATCACAGATAATGGCACAAACTTCGCTCAGGGAGAATTGAAGGATTATTGCGAAACAATGGGGATTCGATTGGACCTTGCATCCGTGGCTCACCCACAATCCAATGGTCAAGTTGAAAGAGCTAACGGTCTAATATTATCGGGAATCAAGCCACGCCTTGAAGAACCGCTGCGACGAGCAGCCTGGAGCTTGGGCCGACGAACTAGACGCTGTCTTGTGGAGTTTGCGAACTACACCTAACGAGTCAACGAGGTTTACCCCATTCTTCCCGGTATACGGATCCGAAGCCGTGATTCCCTCCGACATCATCCACGATTCACCACGAGTTTCCGCCTATAATGAAGAAACAGTCGACGAGGCCGGACGGCTATCCGTGGACCTGATTGAAGAAGCTCGGAATTTAGCCGACCGGCGCTCCGCCATCTACCGGCGAAACTCCGACGTTATCACGGTCGTCAAGTCCGGAATCGCTCGTTCATGGCCGGAGACCTGGTTCTCCGCCTTCGCCGAGTGAAAGATCACAAGTTGCAATCTCCATGGGAAGGACCCTTCGTCGTTAGCAAAGTGCTTCACAACGGATCGTACTACCTTGTTGATTTCCGAGAGCTGAGGGACAGACCTGCTAATTGGCGCCGGAAACGCAAGCGTGAGGATCCGGATGATATCTACGACGAAACAGATCGACCTTGGAACATTGCACAGCTACGTCCTTTCCACACTTAGCATATTTCTTCCGAGTTACAAACTCTGTAATAGTTATACATGATCAATGAAATAAAGCTTTTGGTTCACTCTATGAGTCATTTACCTCCTTTACTTGTTCATTTTTTAGATCGTGTATGTTTTCCGACTAAAACCGCAGAGCTGGATATTTCCGCCTAGGTGATACGTCTCCAACGTATCGATAATTTCTTGTGTTCCATGCCACATTATTGATGTTATCTACATGTTATATGCACACTTTATGTCATATTCGTGCATTTTCTGGAACTAACCTATTAACAAGATGCCGAAGTGCCGGTTCTCGTTTTCTGCTGTTTTTGGTTTCAGAAATCCTAGTAACGAAATATTCTCGGAATCGGACGAAATCAACGCCCGGGTTCCTATTTTACCCGGAAGCATCCAGAACACACGAGAACCGCCAGAGAAGGGGGGCAGGGCCACCACACCACACCCCGGCGCGGCCAAGGGGGGGGGGCGCCCCCCTAGGGTGTGGGCCCCCCAGAAGCCCTCCTGCGCCGCCTCTCCGCCTATATAAAGCCCCTGACCTAAAAACCTCGGGGCGTTCGACGAAAACCACAGAAACCTTCCAGAGCCGCCGCCATCGCGAAGCCAAGATCTGGGGGACAGGAGTCTCTGTTCCGGCACCCTGCCGGAGCGGGGAAGTGCCCCGGAAGGCTTCTCCATCGACACCGCTGCCATCTCCACCGCCATCTTCATCACCGCTGCTGCTCCCATGAGGAGGGAGTAGTTCTCCATCGAGGCTCGGGGGCTGTACCGGTAGCTATGTGGTTCATCTCTCTCCTATGTGCTTCAATACAATAATCTCATGAGCTGCCTTACATGATTGAGATTCATATGATGATGCTTGTAATCTAGATGTCATTATGCTAGTCAAGTGAGTTTTACTTATGTGATCTCCGGAGACTCCTTGTCCCACGTGTGTAAAGGTGACAGTGTGTGCACCGTGTGGGTATCTTAGGCCATATTTCACAGAATACTTACTCAATGTTGAATGGCATAGTGAGGTGCTTATTTATATCTCTTTATGATTGCAATATGTTTTGTATCACAATTTATCTATGTGCTACTCTAGTGATTTGTTATTAAAGTAGTTTATTCCTCCTGCACGTGTGCAAAGGTGACGAGTGTGTGCACCGTGTTAGTACTTGGTTTATGCTATGATCATGATCTCTTGTAGATTGCGAAGTTAACTATTGCTATGATAATATTGATGTGATCTATTCCTCCTACATATGCATGAAGGTGACGAGTGTGCATGCTATGCTAGTACTTGGTTTAGTCTATTGATCTATCTTACACTAAAGGTTACTAAAATATGAGCATTATTGTGGAGCTTGTTAACTCCGGCATTGAGGGTTCGTGTAATCCTACGCAATGTGTTCATCATCCAACAAAAGTGTAGAGTATGCATTTATCTATTCCGTTATGTGATCAATGTTGATAGTGTCCACTAGTGAAAGTGTAATCCCTAGGCCTTGTTCCTAAATATCGCTATCGCTGCTTGTTTACTATTTTACTTGCGTTACTACTGCTGCATTACTACCGCTTGTTTACTCGTTCGGGCAAAGCACTTTTCCGGTGCCGTTGCTACTACTTATTCATACCACCTGTATTTCACTATCTCTTCGCCGAACTAGTGCACCTATTAGGTGTGTTGGGGACACAAGAGACTTCTTGCTTTGTGGTTGCGGGGTTGCATGAGAGGGATATCTTTGACCTCTTCCTCCCCGAGATCGATAAACCTTGGGTGATCCACTTAAGGAAACTTGCTCGCTGTTCTACAAACCTCTGCTCTTGGAGGCCCAACACTGTCTACAAGAATAGAAGCTCCCGTAGACATCAAGCACTTTTCCGGCGCCGTTGCTCGGGGAGGAAAGGTAAAAGGCTCTCATACTACGGTCTCAGGTAAAGTATTTTTCTGGCGCCGTTGTGTGTGTGCTCAAGGCTATTTCCTTTAGATCCTGCAATTGCATCTTGTTGTTTCTTGTTTACACTAGTTTGGCATAATGTACAAGAGTGAGCTTCTTATTCTATTTCCTGATTTAAAACATGGATTGTTCGATGCGAAAATTAAAAAACCTATGGAACCTTATTTGCATGCTGGTAGTAATATTAGTATGAACGCTTAGAACACCATTGTTGATAATAATGTAGAAATTTCTAAGCTTGGGGAAGCTGGTTTTCATGATCTTTTTAGTCCCCCAAGCATTGAGGAGAAAATTTTCTTTGATGATACTTTGCCTCCTATTTCTGATGATTATAATGATAGTGGTATTTTGGTGCCACCTACTATGGAGAGTAAATTTTGTTGTGATTATACTATGCCTCCTACACTTGATGAGAATAATAATGATAGCTACTTTGTTGAATTTGCTCCCACTACAACTAATAAAATTGATTATGCTTATGTGGAGAGTAATAATTTTATGCATGAGACTCATGATAAGAATGCTTTATGTGATAGTTATATTGTTGAGTTTGCTCATGATGCTACTGAAAGTTATTATGAGAGAGGAAAATATGGTTGTAGAAATTTTCATGTTACTAAAATGCCTCTCTATGTGCTGAAATTTTTGAAGCTACACTTGTTTTATCTTCCTATGCTTGTTACTTTGCTCTTCATGAACTTGTTTATTTACAAGATTCCTATGCATAGGAAGCATGTTAGACTTAAATGTGTTTTGAATTTGCCTCTTGATGCTCTCTTTTGCTTCACATACTATCTCTTGCGAGTGCATCATTAAAACTGCTTGAGCCCATCTTAATGGCTAAAAAGAAAGAACTTCTTGGGAGATAACCCATGTGTTATTTCGCTACAGTACTTTGTTTTATATTTGTGTCTTGGAAGTTGTTTACTACTGTAGCAACCTCTCCTTATCTTAGTTTTGTGTTTTGTTGTGCCAAGTAAAGTCTTTGATAGTAAAGTAAGTACTAGATTTGGATTACTGCGCAGAAACAGATTTCTTTGCTGTCACGAATCTGGGTCTAATTCTCCGTAGGTAACTCAGAAAATTATGCCAATTTACGTGAGTGATCCTCAGATATGTACGCAACTTTCATTCAATTTGAGCATTTTCATTTGAGCAAGTCTGGTGGCCTAATAAAATCCATCTTTACGGACTGTTCTGTTTTGACAGATTCTGCCTTTTATTTCGCATTGCCTCTTTTGCTATGTTGGATGAATTTCTTTGATCCATTAATGTCCAGTAGCTTTATGCAATGTCCAGAAGTGTTAAGAATGATTGTGTCACCTCTGAACATGTTAATTTTTATTGTCCACTAACCCTCTAATGAGTTGTTTCGAGTTTGGTGTGGAGGAAGTTTTCAAGGGTCAAGAGAGGAGGATGATATACTACGATCAAGAAGAGTGAAAAGTCTAAGCTTGGGGATGCCCGGTGGTTCACCCCTGCATATTTCAAGAAGACTCAAGCGTCTAAGCTTGGGGATGCCCAAGGCATCCCCTTCTTCATCGACAAATTATCGGGTTCCTTCTCTTGAAACTATATTTTTATTCGGTCACATCTTATGTGCTTTACTTGGAGCGTCCGTGTGCTTTTGTTTTTGTTTTTGTTTGAATAAATTGGATTACATCATGCTTGTGTGGGAGAGAGACACGCTCCGCTGGTTCATATGAACACATGTGTTCTTAGCTCATAATATTCATGGCGAAGTTTCCTCTTCGTTAAATTGTTATATGGTTGGAATTGGAAAATGATACATGTAGTAATTTGCTATAATGTCTTGGGTAATGTGATACTTGGCAATTGTTGTGCTCATGTTTAAGCTCTTGCATCATATACTTTGCACCTATTAGTGAAGAATACATAGAGCATGCTAAAATTTGGTTTGCATAATTGGTCTCTCTAAAGTCTAAATAATTTCTAGTATTGAGTTTTGAACAACAAGGAAGACGGTGTAGAGTCTTATAATGTTTTCAATATGTCTTTTATGTGAGTTTTGCTGCACCAGTTCATCCTTGTGTTTGTTTCAAATAAGCCTTGCTAGCCTAAACCTTGTATCGAGAGGGAATACTTCTCATGCATCCAAATACTTGAGCCAACCACTATGCCATTTGTGTCCACCATACCTACCTACTACATGGTATTTCCTTCCATTCCAAAGTAAATTGCTTGAGTGATACCTTTAAACAATTCAAAATTTATCACCTCTGATTTGTGTCAATGTTTTATAGCTCATGAGGAAGTATGTGGTGTTTATCTTTCAATCTTGTTGGGCAACTTTCACCAATGGACTAGTGGCTTCATCCGCTTATCCAATAATTTTGCAAAAAGAGCTGGCAATGGGATTCCCAGTCCCAAATTAATTAACAAAAATAGACACTCCTCCATGGTATGTGATTGTTGGACGGCACCCGAAGGATTCGGTTAGCCATGGCTTGTGTAAGCAAAGGTTGGGAGGAGTGTCATCATAATAAAACTAAAATAAAAAGGCACTCCTTCATGGTATGAGATTGTTGGCGGGCACCCGAGGTTCGGTTAGCCATGGTTTGTGAAAGAAAGGTTGGAAGGAGTGCCATCCAAAAATAAAATAAAATGGGAGCCGCTCTTTGAAGGTTTGTCCGGCAAGGGGTTAGAGTACCCGCTACCATTCGTTGACAACAACATACACCTCTCAAAACTTTATTTTTATGCTCTCTTTATGTTTTCAAAATCAAAGCTCTAGCACAAATATAGCAATCGATGCTTTCCTCTTTGAAGGACCATTCTTTTACTTTCATTGTTGAGTCGGTTCACCTATTTCTCTCCATCTCAAGAAGCAAACACTTGTGTGAACTGTGCATTGATTCTTACATATTTGCATATTGCATTTGTTATATTGCTTTGCATTGACAATTATCCATGAGATATACATGTTATAAGTTGAAAGCAACCGCTGAAACTTCATCTTCCTTTGTGTTGCTTCAATACCTTTACTTTGAATTATTACTTTATGAGTTAACTCTTATGCAAGACTTATTGATGCTTGTCTTGAAGTGCTATTCATGAAAAGTCTTTGCTTTATGATTCAGTTGTTTACCCATGTCATATACATTGTTTTGATCGCTGCATTCACTACATATGCTTTACAAATAGTATGATCAAGTTTATGATGGCATGTCACTCCAGAAATTATCTTTGTTATCGTTTTACCTGCTCGGGACGAGCGGAACTAAGCTTGGGGATGCTGATACGTCTCCAACGTATCGATAATTTCTTGTGTTCCATGCCACATTATTGATGTTATCTACATGTTATATGCACACTTTATGTCATATTCGTGCATTTTCCGGAACTAACCTATTAACAAGATGCCGAAGTGTCGGTTCTCGTTTTCTCGCTGTTTTTGGTTTCGAAATCCTAGTAACGAAATATTCTCGAATCGGACGAAATCAACGCCTGTGTTCCTATTTTACCCGGAAGCATCCGAACACACGAGAACCGCCGGAGAAGGGGAGCGGGGCCACCACACCACACCCCGGTGCGGACAAGGGGGGCGCCCCTAGGGTGTGGGCCCCCGTAAGCCCTCCTCGCGCCGCCTCTCCGCCTATATAAAGCCCCCGACCTAAAAACCTCGGGGCGTTCGACGAAAACCACGAAACCTTCCGCAGCCGCCGCCATCGCGAAGCCAAGATCCGGGGGACAGGAGTCTCTGTTCCGGCACCCTGCCGGAGCGGGGAAGTGCCCCCGGAAGGCTTCTCCATCGACACCGCTGCCATCTCCACCGCCATCTTCATCACCGCTGCTGCTCCCATGAGGAGGGAGTAGTTCTCCATCGAGGCTCGGGGCTGTACCGGTAGCTATGTGGTTCATCTCTCTCCTATGTGCTTCAATACAATAATCTCATGAGCTGCCTTACATGATTGAGATTCATATGATGATGCTTGTAATCTAGATGTCATTATGCTAGTCAAGTGAGTTTTACTTATGTGATCTCCGGAGACTCCTTGTCCCACGTGTGTAAAGGTGACAGTGTGTGCACCGTGTGGGTATCTTAGGCCATATTTCACAGAATACTTACTCAATGTTGAATGGCATAGTGAGGTGCTTATTTATATCTCTTTATGATTGCAATATGTTTTGTATCACAATTTATCTATGTGCTACTCTAGTGATTTGTTATTAAAGTAGTTTATTCCTCCTGCACGTGTGCAAAGGTGACAGTGTGTGCACCGTGTTAGTACTTGGTTTATGCTATGATCATGATCTCTTGTAGATTGCGAAGTTAACTATTGCTATGATAATATTGATGTGATCTATTCCTCCTACATATGCATGAAGGTGACAAGTGTGCATGCTATGCTAGTACTTGGTTTAGTCTATTGATCTATCTTACACTAAAGGTTACTAAAATATGAGCATTATTGTGGAGCTTGTTAACTCCGGCATTGAGGGTTCGTGTAATCCTACGCAATGTGTTCATCATCCAACAAAAGTGTAGAGTATGCATTTATCTATTCTGTTATGTGATCAATGTTGAGAGTGTCCACTAGTGAAAGTGTAATCCCTAGGCCTTGTTCCTAAATATCGCTATCGCTGCTTGTTTACTCGTTTTACTTGCGTTACTACTCGCTGCATTACTATTGCTTGTTTACTCGTTCGGGCAAAGCACTTTTCTGGTGCCGTTGCTACTACTTATTCATACCACATGTATTTCACTATCTCTTCGCCGAACTAGTGCACCTATTAGGTGTGTTGGGGACACAAGAGACTTCTTGCTTTGTGGTTGCAGGGTTGCATGAGAGGGATATCTTTGACCTCTTCCTCCCCGAGATCGATAAACCTTGGGTGATCCACTTAAGGGAAACTTGCTGCTGTTCTACAAACCTCTGCTCTTGGAGGCCCAACACTGTCTACAAGAATAGAAGCTCCCGTAGACATCACTAGGCGTGTATGAAAGTTGTGATTTTCAAAATCGTCCTTTAGGACGTAAGCTTAAGTTTTCTGGTTAACTTGTTATCTGTTGCGAACTCGTGGATTCCTAGTAGCGATTTCCGGCACCTATGCCTGGGGGCTTGTTTCCGCGGTTATGGACGGATTACCATTGGGTTTCGTCGCCGCTGGCGAGCGTTTCCGGCTAAGGTTTTCCGGCTCGTGGAAGGTCAAGCGATTAAGCCGGAAAACAACGACATCAGCACTTGCTTTCCAACATAAAACGAAACATGCAGAATAATATTAAAGGATAGCAGGATAAGTTGTTCCCGCCCATGCATATTTGTTTCGTCCCTAACTACTTAAGAATTTAAAGTCTTATTACAAACCCTCTCTGGGGCCAAAATGATGCATTGTTTTTCCGCAGGACTAAGTTTTTACTTCTCCTTAGCCGGAGACGTTTCCACATTAGCACCAGCTCCTCCGGCATCAGTTGGAGTTTCCTTCTCCGCGTCTTTGGCAGGCGAAGAGACATCTTCATCTTCCTCCGCTCCAGTTGCAGCCGGAGATGCAGCACCACCTTGGTTCTTTGAGCTCGTCCAAGTGTATTGGCTTCCGGATTGGGCAGGCCTGGCTTCCGCTTCGAGATCCTTCAAAAGCTCAGCTTCGAGAGGCTCGTCAGCAGGAAGAACCACCTTCTCATAAAATTCATCATGGCGGATCCTCCGGGCGATGCGTGTATCATAGCCGCTGACCGCGTCAAGTAGTGCATTGACATCAGCTTCCGGAGGAACGCCAGAAGTCACCCGGTCTAGGTCCAAGCTTGGATTATGCGCTAAGCACATAGCCAAGGACATGGCGGCTGCGCCCCGCGCCGAAGAAGACTGCAGATCCACAACCAGCTCCGGAAGCAAATCCATCCTCTTGATGAGCTTACGCACTTCGCAGGTTCGGCTCTTTTTGATGTTGAGGTTGTGGCAGATTTTCCTGGAGGCGGAGATGAGATCCTTGCAGTCCTCTCCGGCAAGCTGTAGCAGGTCATCGCGCGGGAACTGGTTCCGACGTTCCTCATCATATCCCAGCGGATCTGGAAAATACAAGTTTTGTTAAAAACAGCAAGTTACACGTCTGCGGCCATATGAGTTTCGAGGACGTACCCATGACGTCGGAGTTGAGCAAGTCCCAGCAGCTTTCTGCTGTCTCCATATATTTGCGAAGACCTCCAATTTCTTTTTGCTGCTTCTGGATGATGTCGTCGTCGATCTGTCTTTTCTGCTCAAACTCACCAGTTTTGCGGGCAAGCTCCGAGTTCTTCTCAGAAATTTTCTGTTTTGCTTCTACGAGCTTCGCTTCAAGATCTTTCTGTGAAGCACGTAGAGTTTCCAACTCGGAGGAAGCCGCCGCGAGAGAAGTGGAGGCACCTGCTCATAGTTACATAAAGCGTCAAGTTCGCAAAAATGCGAAACAATCCGCGATCATCGCAATCGGAAACCAACCTTGGGCTTCGATAGCTGCTTCTTCAATTCCGCATTCTCTCGCTTGGAAGCGCTGGATCTTCTCCGCCCGGCTAATGGTCACACGACGTTGCAGCGCGATGTTTTTATGCAACTCGTAGTGCAAAGCTTTTTGCTCCCGAAAACGCAGCCGTAAAACGGAGTAAGTTCCGCCATCATGGTTTAAGTCTTTCTAAAGCATGGAGGCTGGAAATTTTTTCCGCCATCATGCTTGGGGGCTACCACGACTTTTAAATCTCCTTTTCAGTTTAAGTTCTCTAAAAGTATTCAGACGCTAACTAATAAAGTTTCCGCCTAAATACTTGGGGGCTACTGGGGAGTTACCTTTTGCTTGCAAACAAGCCTGTCGAAGAACTGGCCAATGTTTTTCTTGGCGTCCTGGATCTCCGACGTTTCAACGTCCGGTTTGCCCCAGGCATTGTTCAGCATGGCATTGAGCAGATCTTGCTCCAGCTCCCATTTCTCCGCCTCTGTTAGTTTGTTAAAAAACTTTGTGGCATAGGCTTTTGGGGTGGAGGTAAGGTCAGCCGGATCTCCAAAGTTCTTGGGAAAAACGACCATATCGCCCGTGGGGGCTCTAGCTTTGCCGGAGGAGATCTCTTCTGCTTCCCCTTGGCTTCGTCCTTCAAACTCATCATCAATAGGACCCTTACCGCCGGAATCATCTCCGCTCGCTCTGTCGCTGCTAACCGGAATTACTTCCGGAGGAGTGGGAGCGGCAGGAGCTGGAGAATGATCCGCGGGAGGAGGAGAAGGTTGCGGGGGGCTTGTGGAGCGCTCGGTGGAGTTGGCGTCAAAGGACCAACGGCGGGAGACTTCTTCTGCATGTACTTAGTGATAGGCTCCCGAACGTTGGTCCGCGCGGTGGTTGGGTTCGGAATCCTGTGAGCAAGTAAAAAGGAAAATAAGCATAACACAGCTCACCAATATAGATAACGCACATTACTCGGAAACTTACGTAGCACCCGGAATGCAGGGCCGTGAAGGTTTTCCTGCTGTTGAGAGCATTTTCAGGCGTTGGCGTTCCGCCTTCCCGGAGTCAAGCGGAGGTGGTTTAACCACTTTGGGTTTCTTGGCGGAAGCCTCACCGCTGCCCCGGCGTCGGAGCCGGAGACTTTGGCGCGGGAACGCTTTGTAGGTCGAGGAGCAGCCTTTCGAGGTGCTTGTTCCTCTTCCTCTTCAGGGTCCTCCGGATCCTCTTCCGCCGAGTCACCGCTAACGGGAACTCGGAGTATGGTGCGCAAGTTTTCCTCCGCCAAAGAGTCAAGCTGCGAAAGAAGTGAGCAGAACAAGTTAAACACTTAGAAAAATTGAGAGATGGTAAAGGGATGCGAAGGAATGAGCGCTTACCGGAGGGCATTTGTCGTGTGTGCTGATATCCTTGACCAGTTCTGGGACTTGTTGGCCTCTAGCAATCTTCACCAACGTTTTAAACCTCCTCTTGAGGGAGTCAGCCGGAAGATCGTGGCGGGTGACTCGGAGGAGATCGTCGGCCCCAGTGTACGCGCACATCAGGCGTGCGTTGTAGCGCAGAGGTTGGATCCTCCGCGTAAACCAGCTGAGGGTGAGCTGGGCTCCGGTCAGTCCATCGTGAACTAACCAGGAAATCCTCCGCGCGGCCTTCTCCAATATGGGCGTTTGGGCAAGTGTGGGGATGAAGCTCCAGCTCGCCGGCTCTTCCGGAGGCGTGTTGCTGAAGGGCGGGAGTCCGTCGTGGACGTTTGGAACTGTCACGTTCTTCACATAAAACCATCCGGCGTTCCAAGATCGGACGGATTCGTGGGAGTCGTGAGGAGGATACATCCGACCAGAGCGGAGCATGAACGTCATACTTCCGCAGTTGAGCATGGCTTTGTCCTTCGTCTCTTTCTTCACGCGGAAAAAGAATTGCCATAATTTGATGTCGGGACGAATTCCGAGATGCCCCTCGCAAAGAGTTGCGAAGTTTGAGAGCAGAAGGTAGGAGTTGGGGCAGATGTTGTGGGGCTGAAGCCCGTACGTGTCGAGGACGGAAAGAAAGAATTCCGAGCAGGGGAGCGATAATCCGCGCTCAACCCACGCCTTTGTCATGACACGCTCATCCGCGTCGGGCTTGGGGACGTCGGAGTCGCGCGTGAAACTCCAATTTCCGGAGATCATGCCCTCATTTTGGAGTTCCCGGAGCTCCGCGTCTGTTGTTTCGCAGGGCCACCATTGACCCCGCACCCCTTCACGGCTCCGGGCCTTGGAAGCTTTTTTTGTTTTCTGCTTCTTGTACATTGGCTGCCATTCTAGCTTGGCCTTGCAGTTCTTCTTCGAGCTCTTGAGCTGTTGGGATCCGGCCTAATAAAGTACTGGAAGAGGCGGAGAATGGTTGAGCAAGTCTAACGTCGGAAACATATGGTGGCAGATACGCAATGGGATCCGGGCAAATCGGTTCCACGGCACTGGGATCCGGAGTACTCGGAGAACTACCAGTGCAGTGAGGAGAACCGTGAGGCATGCTTCCGGCTGCACCCATGCGAGCTAAGTTGAGTGACCGAAAAATCTACACTACAGCTACTTCTTCTTCTACAAGTCCGGTGCACGTACCGGCAATGGCGCGACGGTCCGGCGAAGTTCCGGCGAAGGTGGAGATCGACAAACTGGCGGTTTTGAGCCTCCGATGACCACGAATCGGCGGCGGAGTTGATTTCTTGGTCAACCGTGGCGATCTTGGTTGAAGGAGAGGCTTGAGGCGGTGGTGCGAGAAGCTCCTGCGCGGGGGGCTCGCCGGAGTTAAGATCTGTCGGGCGGCGCGGCGAGAGGAAGAAGATGAAGTGGTGAGGTGCGGTGAAAGAATGAAGATTTACCGAGCCGCGGGGGTATTTATAGGCCACGCGCGGAGATTCGGGATTCGGATCCAACGGCGGAAACGGAACGGTCGCACCGTTGGATGAACGACATGTGTCTTAGGTCAAGTGCGGTAAATCAACGTGGAGGTAACTTAACCATGCACTCCCGAAATTTCCGGCTAAAGATTTGCATCTGCGAAAATTTAGTGCGGGAAAAAAGGAAGTTGTGCGCGGGAAAAGCGGAATCTCCGTTGTGATACCAAATCTGAAGACGAAGGAATTCCGAGTGTATGAACCCGGAAACAAGTAGAAGTTTTTGAAGCTCTTCAAGATTCTCTTCGGATCCGAGCTGAATGAAGCCGGAGGAATGATGAATCTCGGAGAACTTCGGGGGCTACTGTTGTGGGTATACTTTATGGGTATATCAACGGCATGGCCTAGATCCGGCAAGCCCGGGTGGCCCATAGATGGTGGTGAGGCATGTGTCCCATCGGGCGGCCCAGCTTGCCGTAGATCCCGAAGGATGAAGTCCAGCCCAGGAACAGGAAGCCGGATCTCTACCGACCTACGAAGGAGGCCGGATCCGTGACGGCCCATGAAGTATCCGGATCCAAGCACGTATTTGGAGGAAGGCGGATCCTTGACGTACACGGCAAGACATTGTACCGTAGTTAGGCAACTTGTATTCCGGCTAGGACTCTCCGTGTAAACCCTAGATCCGTGCGCCTATATAAGCCGGATCCTCGGGAGCCCTAGAGGCACAACCACAACTCATTGTAACAACGCGAAAGCGCCCGGATAATTCCGGACAAGCAGCAGTAGGCCCCGTCATCGTGCAGGTGTTCCGAAGCTGGGTAAATCGCGTACCACCGTCCCGTGTGCACTCCGCCCTATGGCCCCTACTTCTTCTCCCCCTCGTGAGGATCCCTCCTCCGAGGCACCGTCGATTAGGCAACGACAGCGGCCGAGCCACCAACGATTTGTGTGGTGTTAAAAGTAGCAAGATCCATGCTACCACTGGTGGTTGCTGATGCTTAGACGGCCAATTGTTGGCGGGCGCGGATGGCTATGCAACCAGCGATCGAGGTGCTACAAGGGTGGAGATTGGGCTAGGGTCGTTGGCGCTTGTGGAAGATGGAACTACACGCCTGCAAGAGAGATAGGAGGGAAGCGAGAATGATGTACCGGTGTGAAAATAAAAAAAAGGACAAGTGTCGTTTGCTGCATGTGGATGATCGGTGCATCCTTTCCTCCGGGAGCGCTCTATGGGCCCACAAATAAATATGTCATTTTGTCAAATATTTCAAAATGCTAAGTCGATTGTATTTTGAAACAGAGCCAAAAACTTGACCGAAGTCATCTCAACACTCCTCCACGAGCCAACGACTCCGACTTCACCGAAGGACAAGCACCTAAGAAATCCTCGCATTACAATTGGCTAATTCTGATGATAAGCTTCAAGAGAAGATGCGAGGCATGACCCACACCCACAAAGATCATCACAACCGGACTGCCCGTCGCAGGTTATCGTCGCCACTCACCTCACCACCCAAGGTAGCAGCTAATAGACGTATGTGATTTGTCTATTATGATTTGTGCTAGAGGCCAGGTGCTCCAAAGTCATGTCGACTACAAAGCGAGCAGCACAGTAGAACTTATAATCGATATATAGAGAAGCTCAAAAGAAAGCAACACAGAAATCATAATAATGTACTCCCGCCGTTTATAAATAGACGTATGTGATTTGTCTAAATCTAGATGAGACGTTTAGACGTTTATAGACATAGTACAATAGATCAGATAACAGCACTAAGCACTAAGATCACCACCATACATATACATGCATATATACACACATATATAGAAAATAGTATGCTCAGAAACCAATTACTAATACTCAACAAAGAAACAAATACTCCTAGATGGCGTCGCCACATGGAGAGAAAGAAAAGAGTGCTCGACAACTGATCAGTCGACGCAACAATGGCCAAACTCCACATCAACTAATCACAATGTGCAGAACTTGATCAGAAGCAGGCGTCGAGGAGGCAACAGCAGCAGAGCGCCGCGCAGCTGCAAAAAGAAAAGCAGACATAACCATCATCAGTTTCATGGAACTGGTCAGGATCGATGCAGCAGAGCGAGAAATCAGAACACGAAAGAACAGAACTTACCATCCTCTCCAGAATCCGCCGCCGTTGTGGTGGTGGTGGTGGTGGCCGCGGCTGGTGGTCTCGGCGGCGCCTCCGGCAGCTGGGTACTGCTGGTCACCCTGCTGCGGGTAGCCGACGGGTGGCGGCGGCGCGACGTAGGCCTGCTGCTGGCCCTGCGGAGGGTACGCCATGTTTCCCTGCTGCTGGTAGCTCATGGTCGAAGTTGCGGAAAGAGTTCTGAGAAAAAAACTCGTATGTTCTCCTGGAACGATGAACGGATGCCTGAATCAAGAACAAGAGATGCCTAGGAAGAAGCTTTGCTGTTGCGTTATCCAGCTGCTAATATGGCATTTATAGGAGCTGCAGCGATTTTGCTTAGAGCAAGTACAATAAGACTGACTCAGCAGGCTATAAGAATTAAAATAGTATTATTTTGCTTAGGTGGATGAGAGAGAAGTGGAGAGAGAAAAGAGATGGGCTCTCATGCAAGAGCCAGCTCAGACGCGCTCCTAAAGACTTTAGTAAGTATGCGTGGTGGCCTTTACACATAAAGTTATCAATCCTTAAAGCTCAACTATCAGCACAATTTAAGCTATAAGTTCGACTATAACTTTACTTATAGTCAGCACCCAGCTGCACTATTGGAATTGCTCTTAGACGCGTCGACAAGGGAGAGGAAGGTAAAGCGAAAGGGGACAGGTGAACCACCTGGACGGATAGAGGGAACCGTCGCATTCGTGTGTGCGCTCGCATGCCACATGGATGCTGATCCGATTTAAAAAATTGGAAGATACGTATAGTGATTCGATTAATCGCGACTGGACGGTGGCTCTCGTGATTGTCGTTCTCCGCGTTCAAGATTCTATCCTTCTAGGCTCACCTGCTTGTTCTAGTCTATCTAAGTTTTCGTTTTTGTCTTTTTTATTTTTCACTCCATAAATTATGTCGTAGTCCATGGATAATGTGTTTTTGCACTCGGGAGTAGATGCTCCTGTTTTTCTAAATAAGTTTTAAACGCATTTCAAAATGTTATATAAATATGGTAGAAAATATCGTACGTAGATCTCAATGTTCTATGTGCTCACAAAGTTGTTTCACAAAGAACCGATATTGTTTGTATGGTGTGTAAAAAGACAAAAATCGATGCTAAAAATAGTTCTTATTGAGATAATTCTTTATTTTTTTTACACAACACACAAAAAATGTCGGTTCTCCACGAAAATTACCGTGCACGTCTAAAATGTTGGCATGTATGCGTGAAATTTTTGTTCAATTTTTGTATCAATTTAAAATGGTTTTTCAAGCGGCGGGAGCATATGCACCTGGGATCAAAAATGGATTTCTGGGAGTCCACTCCTTTCTATTCCTGGGAAAGGATCTAGTTCCTCGTAGTATACTTCCTCTCCTTCGGATTCGTCGGTAGTTTCCTTCTTAGTTTTCTCATGCTTTAGCAAGGGTTTAAGATAGTATGTAATGCGTACGAGGGTACTCAGCAAGTTACATAGGTGATTATTTGATGCACTATCTAAATTCTAGGATCGGAGATCCTGCCGATCCTAGACTTATGCAAGTTTTCAAAACCGATTTGTTACATGAGGTAACTTTCGTTCAGAAAACTAATTCCGTCAGTCTTTGTGGGTCACTAAAACTTTCCGGAGTTCCTTTCATGCTACTATCTTAGCTTTTTCCCTAAGAATAGAGAGTAACATGTCACATTCGATACATTCTCAAGAGATGCGCTACTTTTTTCACAAACATCTTAAGTCTTGGTGTTTAACCAAGAATATCCACATTATCACTTCCTTAGGTATAATGCCCGACTAAAAGACAAGCCAATCATTGCTTTTCTCTGCAACCTTGCATTGTACCATTTGTAACAAGTTTCGATCATGAGACCGATGCTCAATTAGGTACCCTCCCTTTAAAGATACTAAAGTTGTCACCCTGCAGCATAAGTGTGGTGACCCGGCATACCACTGCATGGTGTAGTATGCAAGTCTGATATAACACCAATGAAACACCGTTCCACTAGTATTATATCGCTCAGAGTGGTACAACA
>NW_025901136.1:0-35407 GCF_022539505.1 Lolium rigidum | reverse complement strand
CTGGGATATTACAATAAGATGGGAACGTTACATGTTCTCACCCGCTGATTCCACCAACCGAATACATCCCAACTAAGAATCCAAGGAAACGCGTAAGGAAGATCTTGCTGACTTCGTCATCCCATTCCAGAATCTGTGGTCGGCACTGTCTATACGTCACTTAGAATGACATCCTATAGTTGTCGTTTAATCATAAGTTTATTTAGTACAATTAAAACTTCACCACACAATTTTCACTCTATATCCACCCATGATTTCATTTCCCATCCAATAGATTACTCGATCAATGTGGCCGAGAACCCTAATTTCATATTCATTAGGACAATATTTTTTAAAAATGTAATGGTATTGTAGTTTTTTGGAAATAGTTTGTATAAAAAAATCAAAAGGGCATGAGCAAGGTTTAACTTGCTTTTGAACTTTCCTGACAACCAGTTCATAGATTCTAATTGACCTCGAACCTCGAGTTCTCAAAATAGGATCATTATCCGGTAAGAACAATGTTTAAAGAACGAAATTGCACGCTATTATGCATAATATTAGATGCAGTATTATTAGTGTGTTGAACCCTCCCCTTAGTGATGGTTTTAAGGTTCGCATGATATTCTTTACTACCTTTTGCCATTATTGGTTTATTGATTATTTCTTTTTGGTAAAAAGATATTTTGTTATTATCAAGCACTCATTGATGAAAATTCTTTACTTGAGATGAAATACTCAAAGTCTTTTAGTGGCACGGTCCTAAGGTCACATTTCAAATATTTATTCAGAATTTTTCTTTTAGTTTTTCATTTTAATTTCACTTTAGAATTTTTATATATTTGTATTATTTTTTTACTTTAGATTTTTCATGTATGTGAATAAATTTAAATTTATAATTTTCATATCTCTATTTTGTATTGGTTTCAATGTTGATTGAATAGCACTAAAGTTTTTTTTTATTTTAAGTTTGAATTTGAATTCAAATAGTATTTTATTTAGGCATTTTAAATACCTCAAATAATTCTTCAAACAAAAATATTTTTAGTTGTCAACGAAATTTCATATTTGGATTTGTTATATTTTTCCCTATCTGCATGTATTGTTATTTTTCTATTGACTAGTTTTAAATTTATTATTATTTTTGGTATTTTAACATACCTAGGAAATGTCTATAATAGCCTTGTGCTAGTGGGTCCCGACAGACCAATCTGGTCGACCAGAGGACATGGTTCGGTTCGGTTGAGTGCTCTCTCTTGTTTGTGCTAACTCTCATCCCCGAGGTCGCCTCTCGCCCGATGATTTCGACCAGCTCTGGTCATCACTGCCACCAAGCTCGTGTAGAACTTGCTCACGTTGCTCCGCTCTACCATTCTATCCAACTCGATTTAACTCTTGGGCCCTCTCCCAATCGAGCCAACCCTCTCTGAAACTTAGGGTTTAAGAGTGGTTGTGCTGCCACAGAGCTCCAGTAAGCTCGGTGACCTACCTAAGGCCGCTGGCATCATCTATGACGTTGCGCCACCACTGGCTTGACCAGGCGCATGTCGATCTACCCCCTATTGGGTGCTCCATGTGTCGTCGATGTTGCGTTTGTGTCGCCTTCGTCTCCATCAACGGACGTGTGGTTGAGCTAGGCTTTCCATGGCTTCTATGGCTATGGTACACTCCTCTTCGACTCACCTCTCTAGATCTAGCTCTATCCCCTCTCCCTCGAGTTCGCGGCATTTGGCTACTGTCGATCACGACCTAGTCAATTATAGGGTTCATACGCTTGATTAGTTGTTCTTGATCATCGTTGGTAGTTAATTATGTCTTAGGTTTAGTTTAGCACTCGATTTTTTCCAGGATTTGTTGTCTGAACAAGTGTTAATTTTTTCGATAAAGGGAATATATTAATATCAAAAGATACCAATTACACCCAGCCTCTGCAACAACGCCCCACCCTAATGGCAGTACGGATGCACACAGCCAAAAAAGAGAAAAGAAAACTAAGAAATAAAAGTCCCGCTACAGCCTTCTAGACCTAGCAACAGGAATACAACCACCACCGTGACAACACCTGAAGTACAGACTCTCCAAAAGCGACGCCTCCAAGAAAGAAACAGTGCACCAGCATCGTCGTCGCCCGACCAAAGGTCTTAGGATTTTTCCCTGAAGATAGTCCCCACTTTCAAAACAATGCCTCCAACAAGAACATTGTCAGGCACAACCAGTTAAGGTCAGACCTTGGATTTTCACCCTGAGAGGTAAGACTCCGAACTTCCCCTGTGCTGCCGCCCCCACATGCATACCACAGCTGCAAGCCCGGAACGCCAAGCAGATCCCTCAGCATCACGTTGACTTGAACCTCCTTTAGTCAGTCCACCAATCCGGCCTTCATGATATTCCTTCTTCTGACTTCACCATGGACCAAAAAGTCACCTGATGTCAACACAGAATATAGCTTCGCGGCGCTCCCTCCGGAACCAAATGGTCGGAATAAAAACATGGGTGCGCGCGACCGAATACCACCCGATCCAGCAAACTGCAGGCAAAATATGCACTGTTCCATTCGCCAGCGGAGCTTTCCGGAACTCATCTCTCCAGCCAGATCAAAGCAAACTGACCTCCGGTAGATCTTCATCTTCGCTTGCGAGAAATCCGAGGACCGCCACCAAAAACAAAGCAAGACCAGCAGCCCCCACGCGGCCAGTCCATCCTGCCGGATCACCAGGGAAGAAGACGGCGGCGCGGATCATGCGTACCACCGCTGAACCGTCACCGGGGCGGAGGCCGCCATCGCTCCACCGAATCCTCCATGGCTACCGACTGAGAGCATCAGGCCCCGGCCAAGTAGCCGTGCCGCCCGGCTTCCTCCATCGGCGCTTCATCACCTCCCATGGAACGCCACCGTGGAAACCCTCTCCTCCCCCTCGTCGTTCGACGGAAGGGGCACCGCCACCGCCGTCGCGGCCGAGGCCAGGACCGGGGCTGTGGCCGGGCCGAGGCCGAAGCCAGGGCCAAGGCCAAGGCCGGGGCCGGGGCCGAGGCCAGCAGCAGCGGCGGCTGAGGTGCGGCGATCCGGGGGCGGCTGCTCGGAGCGGGGCGGGTAGATCCTCCGCCGCCGCCCGGGAGGGGGGCGGGAGAGGAGGAGGCGGCGGCTTGACTTAAGGAACAAGTGTTAATTGTATTTAGTTTTAGTTTCTCGAGAAAGATGATGGAGTTGTATTTGATTGAATTGTTGTAGACGTTTCGTAGGTGATTTAGGTTTATTATTCATTCTTTAGTATAGGTATTACTGGTTCTGGGCATTTAGCTCAATTGGAGCTTGCTCAGGTTGCTTAGTTATGTTTTGGTAATGTATTCATCTTAATTATGTTGATGTTGTCACTTAGCTATTGTGGTGTAGTTGAGCTCATGCATGATGTGCTCTTCCTGTTATAGGGTTTTGCCTAAGTGCCCTTTCCTTTTGGTTTTAATTCTCCGTGCCTCTCAATTGAGTGTGCACGGGATTAAGCTTAAGCAGCAGGAGCAGCACGCCAGCATCACAGGCAACTAGCTCAACTAGCTATAGCTGTGACAGGCAACTGAGCCAGGCATGGTTCCCCGCCCCTTCCAAGGGGATTGATTAACTGTACACATACTACATTAGTAAAGACCTGCCTACTACCAAAGCGAGCAACACTCTAAAATCGTTTATCGATATATAAGAAAAAAAAGCTCAAAAGAGATCCACTGCTGCATAATAATATATACTCATATACATCGATTTACATCACTAAGATGACCACCATACATACCCATATACACAGAAAATAGTATGCTCAGAAACCAACTAGTACTCTACAAAGAAACAAACAGCGAGCCAATGGCATGGCGCCATGGCCACATGGAAATGGAAAGAATAAAAGAATGCTCGACAACTGATGACTCGACGCAACATAACATGTCCAAACTCCATATCAACTAATCACGACGAGCAGAGCTTGATCAGAAGCAGGCGTCGAGGAGGCAGCAGCAGCAGAGCGCCGCGCAGCTGCAAGCAAGAAAGGGAAGCAAACATAATCATCAGTCAGCAGTTTCATCAGGAAGCTACGAGGCTACGATCGACGCAGCAGAGCGAGAATTCGGAACTTACCATCCTCTCCAGAATCCGCCGCCGTTATGGTGGTGGCCACGGCTGGTGGTCTCGGCGGCGCCTCCGGCAGCTGGGTACTGCTGGTCACCCTGCTGCGGGTAGCCGACGGGCGGCGGCGGCGCGACGTAGGCCTGCTGCTGGCCCTGCGGAGGGTACGCCATGTTTCCCTGCTGCTGCTGGTAGCTCATGATCGAAGTTGCGGAAAGCAGAGGCTGCTAAGCAAAAAACTAGTGTGTTGTCCTGACGAGATGAAAGGATGCCTATCAAGAACAAAGAGATGCCGAGGAAGAAGCTTTGATGTTGCATTGTCCAGCGACTGATCTGTGTATTTATAGGAGCTGCCCACAGGATTTTGCTTAGACGCGTCGACTTGCGATAGGAAGAAAAGGCGAAAGGAGACAGGTAAACCACCTGGATCACGGATAGATGGAACCGTCACTTTCACGTGTTGCGCTTCCGTGCCACATCGATCCTGACTCGATTAGAAAAATGGAAGATACGTATCGAGATTCGATTAGTGGCGACTGGACGGTGGCTCTCGTGCTGATAGTCGTTCTCCGCGTCCAGAGATAACGCGTGCTGGTGCACCGCCATTGGTCAGATGAGCAAATCCACACTCGGCCGGTGCAACGACCAGGGAGCCTAGGGAACAAAGGCCAAGACGCCACGACATGTCTCTGCTAGTCAGCGCGTATTTGTGTATTCTTTCTCGTCGGCACTAGGGCTAGGGATAAGATTATGTCTGCTGCATTTGTACTGAACCGTGTTGAACGGTAACAATTACTTTAAAAGAAAACGGGGAAAGAGCCTGAACGCCCTCGTAGCTGAATTATGTGGAGGTGCAAATTACATGGAGGACCCTAAAATAGAAGGAAACAACAAAATGGTCCTTGGCATGTGCAAACAAGACCCTAAAAGTAAAAAAATGCAATTGGGATCCTCGCCTTTGCCACAACTCTGAAGAGGCCTCGAAAACCGGCCACCAGCAACGACAACAGGAACTACACCACTTGGGTCGAGGCCACCGAGCTACGCCACGCTGAAACCGAATATATTTCGCATTAGCTAGCTGGCCTGGAGGAAGAAGTTGTGGTGCCAGCGAAACACCACATCACGGAGTGGACGTTTTCGGACGTAGATCACATCGGCATACATGGCATCCATGCATGAACTCAACATAAGAGATTCACAAACGATCCCCAGAGCTCAACCTTCCAGAAAACTAGTTCATCCTCCACCTCCATGGTGGCTGGATCTAGCAGGTACTCGAGGAAAAAGAGCTCGAAGTCCATTCAACCTTATTGAAGGAATTGGCGGAGTCATTCCCCTCGGTTGGCCACGACATCTCGCTGCCACAACCATCAGAACCATCGCCTCCCGCAACCACACCCACTCGTGTGCGTCGATGACTTTCTCATTGACGCATAAAGCTGAACACAACTAGGCTACCTTTATTCCAACCACTACCTACAACCCTAGATTGGGCGCCTCTCCTAGTCAATCTCATCATGGTTACTCTGGCGAGAAGAAAGGCATCAGATCGGCCCAGCTCTCCATGGGCGACTTTCAAGGCATTGGAAGAAGGGAGATGCTTCGAGAGGAGAGGAGAAGCTCTAATGTTTAGTTGATTAGGGTAGGTACAATCCAAAATGCTTACATGGGTGATTAAAAAATAAAAAAATTATTTAAACATTGTATGTGTGGGTTCTTTAAGAATTAAGTGTGCCCTTTATATTGTGCTTAATATTAAGCATTTCTCCTATACAACAAAGTATTGACGCTTGATGGCATTGCAACAAGGTAGGCTCCATTGTAGCGTTTAGGTATGACAACTAATATCCGAGGACGGTGGACAGGGACGGAGCAAGGATTTCGACATGGGGGGGGGGGGGGAGGGGCGGAGAAGACAATAATCACCGAAAAGTTGACACGTTACAATATAGTGTTCATGCCGAAGCATGACAAAATATGTTTGTCAATAAAAATAAAAGCTACAACATTTATGTTTTGTAACCATTTTTTGGCTTAAATTTAGCACTATGATTACCACAAGTCCACAATCAGGCAAACAAATAAACATGCAAACAATTGATAATCTTAGGCGCTTGAAACGTTTGGAGCTTCAAGCATTTGGCTTGTAAAAATAGGAACTATCTTTTATGGTGCCTACTGCGCTTCTCTTCCTCTTTGAGGCATAACAAAATCAAAAGAAAATTATCTAGTTAACAAATTAGCCTAAAATTAAGTGTGCTAATTACCAAGACAGATGGATCGTAATTCATAACGGAAAATTACTAAGTACGGAGTAGCTAATAGCTGCTTACAGTGATCGGCGAGCCGGCAGGCGTAGCTTCGATGCAACGATGGCGCACACACACTACGCTAGACGGGCCAGAAAGCATGCAGGACGGAGCGCCGGAGTGGCGCACTACGGCCGTATCCAGGTCAGGTCTCCTAGCGCCCTTGGATGCGGAGCGGCGCCGGCGGCAGCGACAGGAAGAACAACCTTAGAGTATCTCTAGCCGTTGGACTTCCCAGACCAAAATGCAGCGCTAAATCCAGCCGTTGGGCTTCCCAAACCAAAATCCGGCGCTATTTAGGGTCGGATGGATGTAATTTTTGATCTGGGGAAGTCTATTTTCCCAGGGGCGAGCCTAGGATGGATGATTTTTTTTTGATAAATAACGGCGAATTTAGACAAAACAAGGCAAAATTCGTTCAAACATAATCGAAATTTAAAAATATTTAACATACGTAGGCGAGTTCGTACATATATAGGCCGAATTCGTACATATATTTGAATTCGGCCAGATGGCAACATAAACTAAAAGTAATAAACTACTACATGTCGTCGTCGCTCGAGTTTCCGGCCTCGATGTGCGCGAGCACAAGGGCGAGCGTGCGGCCCGGCGCACCCCACAAGCGGCGGCGGCCGGCGGCGTTGTTACGTGCTGGAGGAGGGGGTGACCCTACACCATTGGGAGGCGGGACTCCTGCACATGGCGAGCTACCCGGCGCCGCCGAACTTCCGCGTGCCCGGAGGATGGCGCCGGCGCCTGAGCGCGGGGGGAGTCCCGATCCCGCCGCTTCCGGTGGGAGGCGACGAGATGGACGCCGCTATCGATGGTGTAGGGAATGGCGGCCAAAGCCATTGTTCGCCGCGCCGTGGCCCGCCATTGCTCGCTGGTGGAGGTGGATTGGGGAGAGAAGACAGGGCTAGGGAGAGGAGGGAGACGGCGGTGCTGAATGCGGCCAGACGCGGTAGGTTCTGCGACAAATAGAGGGAGCCGAGCGTGGAAGCTACGCGTCCGGTGAAGTCTGACCGGCGGCTGGATTTTGAAGCGCGTGGAAGACGATTCGCCTCTGTCGCCGACAAGTCGGGGCCACCATCCGCGCGGGAAGTTTTCTCGACGTTTCCCGCGCTTTCGTTTCGTCCGGAGTCCCAGAGCGCTCCCCGGGGGGGCGGGGATGGCCTGGGCTCGCCGGACGGATGAAAGCCCAAATCCAAGCGAAAACGAGGTTCCGGAGACGCGACTGGGCCGTTTGCGTTCATCCGGATGAAAAAAGGGGCCCCGAGGGGCTTCCTGGGGAGACAGCTAGAGATGCTCTTAGGGTTTGCTGCCATCAGTTTCTTTTGAGTGTATTTTTTTGTGATCAATTGATCGATCCATTGCCTAGGTCATTAGCAGATGCTATAGAGACAAGTTTATTTGCAGCGGACCCTCTTAGACGCACGGGGTTGCTTTTCTCTGTCGTGTGCGGAAAGAGAGTACGCGACCAGTGTGGCCATACTAGCAGCGTACCTAGGTTAGCGGCACGCGTCTATTAGGTGGGCACCTGCAGCGCATGGGCACATAACTTATCTACAGCGGGCTCCGCTTAGGGCACGCGGTTAGTATGTCCTCATCGTCCGCGTGTGTTTAGCACCACACGCTGCCATTAGGTTTGGACCGGTGGGGCGCCAAATAGTGGAAGCGTAGGTTTGTCCGACCCGCTTCTATTATTTGAACTTAACCAAATTTCAAGCGACTCGCCGAGGCAGTTCCTAGTTTCCCCAATGTCTCTTGACGGCCGCGCGCCCGACCTGGCCGCCGACCGCGCCTAGGCATTGAACCGCCGCCCATGCCGCACCTCGCTGTCACCATTAAAAGGCCCGCCACGTGAAGCGGTCCTCCTTCTGCTTCCTCATCTCTTTGTCATCGATCGCCCACTACTCCGCGCCCTCGCCGTCCACCTCCACTTGGTATGAATCATGTGCCTTTAACCTGCTCGACAAAATGCATGATTGATGATTGATGTTGGTGTGTTGATGATTGATGCTAGTGTGTTGATGATTGATGAGTGAAAGATAGTATGTATTGGTATGAGTTGATGATGTTTTACAGAAATGTTGATTAATTTCCATTTCGGCAAATTGGCACTCCGTATGTCTCATTTTTACCAAAGGTCATGCCGAAATTTCCGCTAATATTACTGTTAGTAACTATTATATGAATTTCAATTTTAGGTCGAAGATGTCGGGAGACCACAACGACAAGGCGACGTGTTCTAACTCTGCGCCGCAAGAAAAAGAAAATGCAGTACATGAAGAAGAAGCGTTGGCGTTTTTTCAAGAAAATAGTGGCACTGATGGCAACGGGAGGCCACTAGTGCCACTGATGGAAACGGGACCACTGATGGCACCGAGGGCAGTGAACTGAAGAAACAACGCAGGAATAGACGCTGAAAGAAGCTCGATAATTTAACGTAATACTGTCTTGGAAGTAAACCTTACCAATGGTGAGCCTATTCGGCCACCCTCAGTTGCAGCGAGCTATGGCGGGCAATGCGGATGTATTCTTCGAGATACTATTTCAATCAACGAGAAGAACATTAGTGAGAATGTAAAATTATGTGCCAGTCTTATCTCGAAGTTGCACAAACGGTACATATTCTCAGACCCTCACAATAACCTACATCTCACCAAAAATCTGGTAACAACCACGCCCTCGGCAAGTTCAGTAGGGATTTGAGCAGTTGGAAAACGAGGGTACAAAAAATGGTGGATAAGGGTGATGATTGCTTCAAGGTCCACAAGGCATATCCCACGATCACGAAGGAAAAGTGGGAAACATTTAAGCATAATTGCGTTAGAAAGGAGGACAAGGATTTGCGGCAGTGGGGTTTGACAAGCCCCTATAACACAACGACAGCGTGCAAACCGGCACACGAGCAGTAGCACCAACTACTAGTAGCGTGTGGTCTGACACACTGCCATTAAGCCTAATGGCAGCATGCTGACAGGACACGCGCCTAATATGCTATCTATCTGTCGCATGGGCTAGGGCACGCGAATAGTAACTGATACCACTGGTGGATTGCTAGTCGTGGGCCACGGCCCACGACTGGTAGGCCAATTTGGCACGCGAGTGGTAGCCATTTCCTACTAGTGCGTTAGTCCTCGCAAAGATAGGTCTAGGCAGATGGGCTCTTGGGCTCGTAGTCGCTGGAATCTTGAAAGAGCAAGATGCATATCCCATGTTTTGTGTGTTTGATGACAACACTTGAATGAATTTAACCGTGCACAAAGATTGTCTTTGATAGATTTCCAAGTGTACGGTGCCCTCGCTGAACACATTATGATTGGAAGACTGAAGCGTAGCTCTTAGGTTTTCTGGTTTTGCGTGTGCGTCGCGAGGTGACATGGTAGGAGAGGAAAAGAGGAAAAGGCAGTTTCAGCCAAAGCGGTACTACCGGTACCAGGAGCGGTAGTACCGCTACCCTACTGGTACCGCTCAGCAGTACCGCTCTGGAGGTTTCTCACGCAAATGTCTCACAGAACAAGTTACGGTACCTTTACGGTAGCTTGGGCGGTAGTACCGCTTGAGAGCGGTAGTACCGCCTATGGTACCGCTTAAGTACCGTAACTTAAGTTACGGCAGTACCGCTTCGGTACCGCTTGGGATCCAGTAAGGTTTGGAGCCATTGCGGTACCTCGAGCGGTACCGCGAGCGGTAGTACCGCTATGTGTCCACGTGGACAAGTTCTGTGGGGATTTCGAAACCAGAGCGGTAGTACCGCTTGTCAAAGCGGTAGCACCGCTTAGGCAGAAACTGCACATAACGGTTGGATTTGAGGGGACCTATATAAAGGCCCCTTCTTCTCCAACACGATTTCAGCTCTTCTCTCTCTCTCCTCCATTGTTGCTGAGCTCAAACTGAGTGGATCTCCCTACCTACCCAATCAGTCTTGCTCATACTTTGAGGAGTGGTGGAGGAGACCCCGATCTATCGATCTACCAAGAGATTTTTCACCAATTCGTGCTAGTCCTTTGGATCTTGTTGGTAGGGTTCCTATGGTGGGATCTTGGATGAAGTGCTCCTATGGAGGCTAGCTTGGAGTTGTGCTAGCCCCATAGGGTGTTGGGAGCCTCCTAGTGTTGTGGAGCTCGCCCCAACCTTGTGAAGGAATCACCGCCTCGACTGGTGCCTTAGTGGAGAAAAGGGAGCCCCTTTGTGGAGCTCTCTTGAGGACGAAGGTGAGGCCTTCCTTCGTGGTGTGGCCGCCTAGTCTCTTCTGTGAGACTAGCACCTCCTCAATGCAGACGTACTCCCTCTTGTGGGAGGAACTGCGGGAAACAAATCCTCGCCTCGACTCCGTGCCCTCCGGTTGTCCCTTTCCTCATCTTTGTTATTTGTGTAGTTCCCTTACTTGTTTCACTAGTCTAGGATCATACTAGGAACATCTCCACCACTAAAGCTATCACCTTTATCTTCTGTTGCACTAAAAATTGAAAAAGGTTAAAAATTGTGTAGTGCCCATTCACCCCCCTCTTGTTCGCTACGATCCATTCAATTGGTATCAGAGAAAGGTTTTCTTGCTCGGTCTTTACCGCCTAAGAAATGGCCGAACAAGAGAAGGTTGCGAATGGGTCCCTTCCCGGTGAGCAATCACCTCCACCATCAATTGTCGATAGCACTCCGACTACTTTGGATGACCTCAAGAAATTGGAGTCATCCATTGTATCTCAAATGAAGGCTATGATGATGGAGTTGATTGCTCCCAAACCAACCCCCATTATAGATCCTAAGGCAAGTGTTGATGTTCCTCCACAACAGGTCAACAACCTTCCTCTTGTTGATTTTGTCGCGCAATCGACAAAACCACCTCGAGAAGGGGAACTTGAGGACGCTGGCACTTCATCAAAAGGGAAGGATGAACCACCGGTTGCGAGACAATTAGGGGGTTATCATGCGGTGCCTCCACCAAGTGATTACGCCATAAATGTCCCAATACTCATGCCTCATATTTTGTCTCATGGCTCACCACCTTTACTTGAATCAAATAGCTTTGAGAATTGGCAATTCTTGATGAAATCTCATGTGCGCAGCGCTTCTACCGAGCTTTGGCGCATTGATACGTCTCCGACGTATCGATAATTTCTTATGTTCCATGCCACATTATTGATGATATCTACATGTTATATGCACACTTTATGTCATATTTATGCATTTTACGGAACTAACCTATTAACAAGATGCCGAAGAGCCGATTCTGTCGTTTTCGCTGTTTTTGGTTTCGAAATCCTAGTAAGGAAATATTCTCGGAATCGGACGAAATCAAGACCCAGGTCCCTATTTTTCCACGAAGCTTCCAGAAGACCGAAGAGTCAACGAAGTGGGGCCACGAGGTGGCCAAACCATAGGGCGGCGCGGCCCAGGCCCTGGCCGCGCCGACCTGTGGTGTGGGCCCCTCGCGCCGCCTCTTGACCTACCCTTCCGCCTACAAATAGCCTTCGTCGCGAAACCCCCAGTACCGAGAGCCACGATACGGAAAACCTTACAGAGACGCCGCCGCCGCCAATCCCATCTCGGGGGATTCAGGAGATCGCCTCCGGCACCCCGCCGGAGAGGGGATTCATCTCCCGGAGGACTCTACACCGCCATGGTCGCCTCCGGAGTGATGAGTGAGTAGTTCACCCCTGGACTATGGGTCCATAGCAGTAGCTAGATGGTTGTCTTCTCCTCATTGTGCTTCATTGTTGGATCTTGTGAGCTGCCTAACATGATCAAGATCATCTATTTGTAATGCTATATGTTGTGTTTGTCGGGATCCGATGGATAGAGAATACCATGTTATGTTAATTATCAAGTTATTACCTATGTGTTGTTTATGATCTTGCATGCTCTCCGTTATTAGTAGAGGCTCTGGCCAAGTTGATGCTAGTAACTCCAAGAGGGAGTATTTATGCTCGATAGTGGGTTCATGCCTACATTGATATCCGGGGAGTGACGAAACCCCTAAGGTTGTGTTGTGCTGTTGCCACTAGGGATAAAACATTGATGCTATGTCCGAGGATGTAGTTATTGATTACATTACGCACCATACTTAATGCAATTGTCTCGTTGCTTTGCAACTTAATATCTGGAAGGGGTTCGGACGATAACTCGAAGGTGGACTTTTTAGGCATAGATGCAGTTGGATGGCGGTCTATGTACTTTGTCGCAATGCCCAATTAAATCTCACTATATTTATCATGTCATGTATGTGCATCGCGGTGCCCTCTCTATTTGTCAATTGCCCGACTGTAATTTGTTCACCCAACATGCTTTTATCTTATGGGAGAGACACCTCTAGTGAACTGTGGACCCCGGTCCAATTCTCTTTACTTGAAATACAATCTACTGCAATACTTGTTTACTGTTTTCTTGCAAACAATCATCTTCCACACAATACGGTTAATCCTTTGTTACAGCAAGCCGGTGAGATTGACAACCTCACTGTTTCGTTGGGACAAAGTACTTGGTTTGTGTTGTGCAGGTTCCACGTTGGCGCCGGAATCTCTGGTGTTGCGCCGCACTACATCCCGCCGCCATCAACCTTCAACGTGCTTCTTGGCTCCTCCTGGTTCGATAAACCTTGGTTTCTTTCTGAGGGAAAACTTGCTGCTGTGCGCATCATACCTTCCTCTTGGGGTTCCCCAACGAACGTGTGAAATACACGCCATCAACCGACTACTTGGATGATCATCCAAACCTTCTATGCAGGACTAAATTTTTCTTCGCGGAATTTATTGGATTCAGCTGCTGGAGGTACCTTTATGTCCATCACTCTTGGTGAAGCAACAAAGCTTCTTGATAATATGATGGTTAATTACTCTGAATGGCACACGGAAAGAGCTCCACAAGGTAAGAAGGTAAATTCTGTTGAAGAATCCTCTTCCTTGAATGATAAGGTTGATGCTATTATGTCTATGCTTGCGAATGATAGGACTAATGTTGATCCTAATAATGTTCCATTAGCTTCATTGGTTGCCCAAGAAGAACATGTTGATGTAAACTTCATTAAAAATAATAATTTCAACAACAATGCTTATCGGAACAATTCTAGTAATAACTATAGGCCATATCCTTATAATAATGGTAACGGTTATGCTAATTCTTATGGGAATTCTTACAACAATAATAGGAATACACCCCCTGGACTTGAAGCCATGCTTAAAGAATTTATTAGTACACAAACTGCCTTTAACAAATCTGTTGAGGAAAAGCTCAATAAAATTGATATTCTTGTTTCTAGAGTTGATAGTCTTGCCTCCGATGTTGATCTTTTGAAATCGAAAGTTATGCCTAATAGGGATATTGAAAATAAAATTGTTACTACAGCAAATGCCATCCAAGTTAGAATTAATGAGAATATAAGATTAATGGTTGAACTGCGTGCTAGGTGGGATAGAGAAGAAAATGAAAAACTAGCTAAAGAGAAAAATGTAGCTAACGTTTGGACTATTACCACCACTAGCAATGCTAATTCTTCACATGTTGCTGCACCTCCTACTATTAATGGTAAAATAATTGGTGTTGGCAATGCTTCTACTCCTAGTGCAAAGCGCGCAAAATTACCTGAAACTGCTAAAACCGCTGAAACTGCTCGTGATAAACCGCTGAAATTTTTTCCAACCTTGGGGATGATAATCCCATTGCTTTAGATTGTAATGATTTAGATTTTGATGATTGCCACATCTCTGAAGTTATAAAGTTCTTGCAAAAACTTGCTAAGAGTCCCAATGCTAGTGCTATAAACTTGGCTTTCACAAAACATATTACAAATGCTCTCATAAAAGCTAGAGAAGAGAAACTAAAACTTGAAACTTCTATTCCTAGAAAGCTAGAGGATGGTTGGGAGCCCATCATTAAAATGAGAGTCAAAGATTTTGATTGTAATGCTTTATGTGATCTTGGTGCAAGTATTTCGTTATGCCTAAAAAAGTCTATGATATGCTTGACTTGCCACCATTGAAAAATTGTTATCTGGATGTTAATCTCGCTGATAATGCTAAAAAGAAACCTATGGGGAAAGTTGATAATGTTCATATTATGGTCAACAATAACCTTTTCCCCGTTGATTTTGTTGTCTTGGATATTGAATGCAATGCATCTTGCCCCATTATTTTGGGAAGACCTTTTCTTCGAACCGTTGGTGCTACTGTTGATATGAAGGAAGGTAATATTAAATATCAATTTCCTCTCAAGAAAGGTATGGAACACTTCTCTAGAAAGAGAATGAAGTTACCTTATGATTCTATTATTAGAACAAATTATGATGTTGATGCTTCGTCTCTTGATGTTACTTGAGATACACTTTCGCGCCTAGCTGAAAGGCGTTAAAGAAAAGCGCTTATGGGAGACAACCCATGTTTTTACTACAGTATTTTTGTTTTATATTTGTGTCTTGGAAGTTGTTTACTACTGTAGCAACCTCTCCTTATCTTAGTTTTATGTTTTGTTGTGCCAAGTAAAGTCTTTGATAGAAAAGTAAGTACTAGATTTGGATTACTGCGCAGTTCCAGATTTCTTTGCTGTCACGAATCTGGGTCTATCTCCCTGTAGGTAGCTCAGAAAATTAAGACAATTTACGAGCATGATCCTCAGATATGTACGCAACTTTCATTCAATTTGAGCATTTTCGTTTGAGCAAGTCTGGTGGCCTAATAAAATCCATCTTTACGGACTGTTCTGTTTTGACAGATTCTGTCTTTTATTTCGCATTGCCTCTTTTGCTATGTTGGATGAATTTCTTTGATCCATTAATGTCCAGTAGCTTTATGCAATGTCCAGAAGTGTTAAGAATGATTGTGTCACCTCTGAACATGTGAATTTTTATTATGCACTAACCCTCTAATGAGTTGTTTCGAGTTTGGTGTGGAGGAAGTTTTCAAGGATCAAGAGAGGAGTATGATGCAATATGATCAAGGAGAGTGAAAGCTCTAAGCTTGGGGATGCCCCGGTGGTTCACCCCTGCATATTCTAAGAAGACTCAAGCGTCTAAGCTTGGGGATGCCCAAGGCATCCCCTTCTTCATCGACAACATGATCAGGTTCCTCCCCTAAACTATATTTTTATTCCGTCACATCTTATGCACTTTGCTTGGAGCGTCGGTTTGTTTTTGTTTTTGTTTTGTTTGAATAAAATGGATCCTAGCATTCACTTTATGGGAGAGAGACACGCTCCGCTGTAGCATATGGACAAATATGTCCTTAGGCTCTACTCATAGTATTCATGGCGAAGTTTCTTCTTCGTTAAATTGTTATATGGTTGGAATTGGAAAATGCTACATGTAGTAACTCTAAAATGTCTTGGATAATTTGATACTTGGCAATTGTTGTGCTCATGTTTAAGCTCTTGCATCATATACTTTGCACCCATTAATGAAGAAATACTTAGAGGTTGCTAATTTGGTTTGCATATTTGGTTTCTCTAGAGTCTAGATAATATCTAATATTGAGTTTTGAACAACAAGGAAGACGGTATGGAGTCTTATAATGTTTACCATATGTCTTTTATGTGAGTTTTGTCTGTACCGTTCATCCTTGTGTTTATTTCAAATAACCTTGCTAGCCTAAACCTTGTATCGAGAGGGAATACTTCTCATGCATCCAAAATCCTTGAGCCAACCACTATGCCATTTGTGTCCACCATACCTACCTACTACATGGTATTTCTCCGCCATTCCAAAGTAAATTGCTTGAGTGCTACCTTTAAATTTCCATCATTCGCCTTTGCAATATATAGCTCATGGGACAAATAGCTTAAAAACTATTGTGGTATTGAATATGTACTTATGCACTTTATCTCTTATTAAGTTGCTTGTTGTGCGATAACCATGCTTCTGGGACGCCATCAACTATTCTTTGTTGAATATCATGTGAGTTGCTATGCATGTCCGTCTTGTCTGAAGTAAGAGATATCTACCACCTTTATGGTTGGAGCATGCATATTGTTAGAGAAGAACATTGGGCCGCTAACTAAAACCATGATTCATGGTGGAAGTTTCAGTTTTGGACATATATCCTCAATCTCATATGAGAATAATAATTGTTGCCACATGCTTATGCATTAAAGAGGAGTCCATTATCTGTTGTCCATGTTGTCCCGGTATGGATGTCTAAGATCAAAAGCAAGAAATCCAAAATGCGAGCTTTCTCCTTAGACCTTTGTACAGGCGGCATGGAGGTACCCCATTGTGACACTTGGTTAAAACATGTGCATTGCAAAGATCCGGTAGTCCAAGCTAATTAGGACAAGGTGCGGGCACTATTAGTATACTATGCATGAGGCTTGCAACTTGTAAGATATAATTTTCATAACTCATATGCTTTATTACTACCGTTGACAAAATTGTTTCATGTTTTCAAAATAAAAGCTCTAGCACAAATATAGCAATCGATGCTTTCCTCTTTGAAGGACCATTCTTTTACTTTTATGTTGAGTCAGTTCACCTATCTCTCTCCACCTCAAGAAGCAAACACTTGTGTGAACTCGTGCATTGATTCCTACATACTTGCATATTGTACTTGTTATATTACTCTATGTTGACTATTATCCATGAGATATACATGTTACAAGTTGAAAGCAACCGCTGAAACTTAATCTTCCTTTGTGTTGTTTCAATACCTTTACTTTGATTTATTGCTTTATGAGTTAACTCTTATGCAAGACTTATTAATACTTGTCTTGAAGTACTATTCATGAAAAGTCTTTGCTTTATGATTCACTTGTTTACTCATGTCATTACCATTGTTTTGATCGCTGCATTCACTACATATGTTTACAAATAGTATGATCAAGGTTATGATGGCATATCACTTCGTAAATTATCTTTGTTATCGTTTTACCCGCTCGGGACGAGCAGAACTAAGCTTGGGGATGCTTGATACGTCTCCGACGTATCGATAATTTCTTATGTTCTATGCCATATTATTGATGATACCTACATGTTTTATGCACACTTTATGTCATATTCGTGCATTTTCCGGAACTAACCTATTAACAAGATGCCGAAGTGCCGGTTCTCGTTTTCTCGCTGTTTTTGGTTTCGGAAATCCTAGTAACGAAATATTCTCGGAATTGGACGAAACGAAGACCCAGGGGCCTATTTCGCCACGAACCTTCCGGAAGACCGAAGAGCATACGAAGTGGGGCCACGAGGTGGCCAAACCACATGGCGGCGCGGCCAAGGGGGGCCCGCGCCGCCCCGTGGTGTGGGCCCCTCGTCGGCCCTCCGACTCGCCCTTCCGCCTACTTAAAGCCTCCGTCGTGAAACCCCGATGCGAAAAACCACGATACGGAAAACCTTACCGAGACGCCGCCGCCGCCGATCCCATCTCGGGGGATTACTGGAGATCTCCTCCGGCACCCTGCCGGAGAGGGGATTCATCTCCCGGAGGACTCTACACCGCCATGGTCGCCTCCGGAGTGATGAGTGAGTAGTTCACCCCTGGACTATGGGTCCATAGCATTAGCTAGATGGTTGTCTTCTCCTCATTGTGCTTCATTGTTGGATCTTGTGAGCTGCCTAACATGATCAAGATCATCTATCTGTAATTCTATATGTTGTGTTTGTCGGGATCCGATGGATAGAGAATACCATGTTATGTTAATTATCAAGTTATTACATATGTGTTGTTTATGATCTTGCATGCTCTCCGTTACTAGTAGAGGCTCTGGCCAAGTTTTTTGCTTTTAACTCCAAGAGGGAGTATTTATGCTCGATAGTGGGTTCATGCCCGCATTGACACCGGGACAGTGACGAAAGTTCTAAGGTTGTGTTGTGCTGTTGCCACTAGGGATAAAACATTGGCGCTATGTCCGAGGATGTAGTTGTTGATTACATTACGCACCATACTTAATGCAATTGTCCGTTGTTTTACAACTTAATACTCGGAAGGGGTTCGGACGATAACCCGAAGGTGGACTTTTTAGGCATAGATGCAGTTGGATGGCGGTCTATGTACTTTGTCGTAATGCCCAATTAAATCTCACTGTACTTATCATGACATGCACCCAACATGCTTTTATCTTATGGGAGAGACACCTCTAGTGAACTGTGGACCCCGGTCCATTCTTTAATACTGAAATACAAATCTACTGCAATACTTGTTTTTCTGTTTTCTCTGCAAACAATCATCTTCCACACAATACGGTTAACCCTTTGTTACAGCAAGCCGGTGAGATTGACAACCTCACTGTTTCGTTGGGGCAAAGGACTTTGGTTGTGTTGTGCAGGTTCCATGTTGGCGCCGGAATCTCTGGTGTTGCGCCGCACTACATCCCTCCGCCATCAACCTTCAACGTGCTTCTTGACTCCTACTGGTTCGATTAAACCTTGGTTTCTTACTGAGGGAAACTTGCCGCTGTGCGCATCACACCTTCCTCTTGGGGTTCCCAACAGACGTGTCAACTACACGCATCAGTGTCCTCGACCGCCTGCCTTGCCTCCTCCTCACCTCCGCGAGATGCGGCCACTTGGCGGCCTCCCCCGCGAGGGACGCTGCCAGAGCAACGCGGAGGTTGGGGTCGTCCTCCTCCTCGGGCTTCGGCACTGGCGCAGGTTGCGCCACTACCGCGACCACTTGGTCGGCATCCTGGATGTAGAGGTCGCCGTGGTGCCGGGAAGCCCTCATCGGTGGCACGATCCGCCCGGCTGCTACCGGCCTCGTCGTCGTTGGCGTAGGGAGCGAAAGGTCTCTTCGGGGCCATGGCGACGGATGCGAGCGCGTGGGGAGTTGGAGTGGGAGTGGGGAAGTGGACTAGACAGAGATAGACCCCTCCCAGTCCACATTTAATAAGACGCGCGCCCGACCACTGTCAGCTGGGCCTAGGGAGGCGAGCAGGCGGACGCGTGAGAACGCCACGTGCCATCCGTGATCACGCAAAACTGGCACATATTTAGACCAAATTTAGAGTCCTGGACACCTATCTGCTGTTTGGATGCGTCGCAGCGTTGGACGCAATTTTATTCGGCGGGATCCATCCGAACGCGTGGGTGCCGGAAGGGTCGCGTTGGAGGTGGCCTCATAACGCTGCAGATCGACCTCTACAAATCAAGTACACACCAAGTGAACCCCCCCCCCCCGCTCCACTCCCCTCGTCGTCTCCTCCGGGCGACAGGGGAAAATCCTAGCCCCCAGCCGCCGCCACCTCTCCCCACCATCTCCCCCTCCTCGTCGCCCCCCGAGGCTGCCGCCGGGCAAAGCCGAGCGACGCCGGTGAAGGGGGCGGCGGGGACCTAGCCCCTCTCAGCTCCTGGCGCGGACGATCTGGAGGGACGCCTCCATGACAGGGACCGGAGGTTGGGCGCGCGCGGGCGGGGCTGCTGTGCGTGCGGGCGTGGTGGTGGCTGGCCATGGAGCAGTGGAGGTGCTGCGGCCTACGGGGGGAGGATGGCGCAAGGCGGCGCTCGCGGGTCCAGATGGGTTCGTGCGGGCCTGGTTGGGCTTGCCAGGGGGTCGCGCTGTGGCTGGTGGCGGCTGGGACTGTGGCCGCGTCCTCCTTCTTGGCTTCCGCGGCGAGGTTGTAGAGGGCAGGCATGGCGACGGGCATGGTGGATGTTCCAAGGGGATGCGGCATGGTTGGTGCATGGTGCTGCAACGGTGGCCAGGTGCTGGTGGCCTTGGGATTCAGGGGCACGGGACGGGATGGTGGGCATCCGCGTTGGCATGCTGGCCGGCATGCTTTGACTGACCTGCCGGTGAAGGACGCTTTGGCGGGATGGTGCTCCGGGTGAAAGCCCTGCCCGACTCGGTCGTTGCCGGCGATGATGACTCCCCGGGGCGCCGTTCTCCTTCTTGAAGGCATCGTCGTGGGGCTCCTACCTCTCCTGCATTGAAGGCTTCGTGCTCTCCGGGTGAAAACCCAAGCTTTGGCCTCGGCCGGTGCGGGCGACGGCGACGGTCTCGTCGCTTCCCTTCTTGGAGGCGTCGTCTTGGAGTGCTTGACCTTCTCTCGGCGGTGGTGGTTTTGTTTGTCGTGCTATGTTGCCATGCCGGACGGGTTGGAGGATGTCGAGGCGGCGGCCTCGGATAGGTGGCTGTGAGCCGGGGCGGCGGCCCCGGAAGGCGGTGCGGCAACATGTCTATGGTGCGGGGATGCGGCTTGCCACGACTTGGGTGGCGACCCCGGCCGTGTGGGCGGCAGGGCAGTCGGCTCGGTCGGGCGCGTCCTAGTGGGGATGGTCGGACGTTATGTCGGGGCGGCGGCCCCGGAAGAGTTGGTGTGATGACCGTTGTCTGCGGTCGTTTGCCCTAGGCAGCTTGGGTTGCGGGTGGACGGTTCGTGCGGCGTTGCAGCTCGAGAGTGAGCGGTGGTACGTCGGGGCGGCGGCCCCGGAAGGTGGTGGTCTTGGTGGATGCGCAGGGCGTGATGGAGCAGCGGTATGTCGGAGCGGCGGCTCCGAATGTTCGTCATCTTGACAATGTTGAGGACATCGATTTTGTGTCGCGAGGGCGACAAGGTCGTTTTGGCGCAGTTCTCTGAGCGGTTCGTCTTCTTCAGCTATGTTGGAGTGTCTCGTGTCTGCTTCTCCCATAGTAGGCACGGCGTTTTCTCTCAGGCTTGGTTGGATGGCAAGCTAGTCTTCGCGAGTGTGTCGTCTGCTTATATCAGTAGTGGGTTTGAGTGGGCTTGCCTTTATGGCGTGGCGAGTGGGGGCTTGGTCCTGCGGTGTCTTGTTGTATGGTTTTCGCCCGATTTTCTCCTAAAAATCGTGCACTTTCTACTTAATTAATGAGGTATCCGTTTAAAAAAAATAACGCTGCAGATCGGAAATCGTGGCAAGAACTGATCGGAGATGTTCGGTGCGAATATTCCAAGGTCCTAATCACCGCAGTATCCGCGATGGTGCTGATACGGACCAATAATTGAGGCCCGATCGGTTTCCACGATGCCCGGCCTCGTGGAGAAATACAGCCACATCAACTGCTGCTCGATAGCGCCCACATGGCGAAGCCGGAAAAAAACATCTATCATAGGGCATCTTCAATGCAGAGCCCTTATGTAGACGCTTGTGTGGGGATTAAGGTTATCTCTAACGCGTTCGGATGGGTCAAATCGGACAAAAACACGGCTCAGCTCGCGGACGTATAAAAAACGGATGGCCGCCCGTCCAGGACGACCCATAGCCGGCCCTAATCTAAGCCTCGTTTGCGTGGCCACAGATACCGAGAGCTAGCCTCTCACGTCATCCCTTGTCCTCCCTTAGCCCGCATGTCCGCCTCCCAAAACACAACCCCCTCGCACACATCTCCCTCCACCCCCCGCTCCACCGCCACCCCACGACCGGCGATTTGCGACCGATGTCCACGCTGGCCACCAACGTCGAGATGCCGACAAGCGGTGCGCAGCATAGAACGCGGTCCCGCACTTTCGTATGTGCTTTCGCAACCTCAGTGCAACGTCGGAGGATGCCGTCACCGGCGTTGTGGTCCTCTCGCCGTGGTGAGTCCTCCCGCCGTCATCAGCTTGGCCGTTGCCGACAGAGTTGTGTACTGTACTTCCAGGCCGCAAGTCGGCTGGGATGACCATTGCCTGAAAGTCCCTACAGAGGCTTTGGATTGCCCCCCGCCCGCAAGGTGTTCGATGAAATGTGTCAACTAATTTGTCCCATTTCATCTGTAGATCATGATGGACAGCGACGACGAGTTCTTCTACAAGAACTTCATCGACATGTCCTCAGACGACGAGTCTGAGGACAACTTTCTCACGGAGGCTGCGTTTCTCATCCAGGAGCACAATGTCGCGCAGATACCCGTGTACCGGGGGTCCTTTTCGGGGCGCGCGCCGGCCATGGACTGCGAAAGTGAACGCGACAACGACATGCTCTTCCACGACTACTTCCACTACCAGAAGCCATTGTTCACACCGGTATTGTTTCGCCGTCGTTTTCGGATGTCCAGACCGTTGTTCATCCGGATAATGGATGGCGTCAAGGTCTACGATGACTACTTCATGGCCAAACAGGATGCAGTTGGCAAGGTAGGCTTGTCTTCATATCAAAAATGCACGACATCGAGTAGGATGCTAGCATATGGTGTTGTCGGTGATTACGTAGATGAGTAGGTCCGGATGAGCGAGTCCAGCTGCTTGGAAGCGATATACAGGTTCTGCAAAGCAGTGATCGCTGTGTTTGGTGAACATTATCTGCGCCAACTGTCATTGCCTACTCGACAATACCCCGGTGAACATTATCCAGGCTCCAATTTCAGGTAGTTCCAACGGTAACTTAATCTCCTTGCCGAATTTACCGTTAGAGTTTTGGACACCTGTCGATCATCCAACGACGCGACGCTTGCGTTCCGACCACATGATGCGGAGCACGGATCTCATTCCCCGACCACAGGATGCAGAGCCACCGCACCAGAACCTCGCCGCCAGCCAACTCGACCACCACAAACTCCATTCTCCGGTAAGTTCTCCGACCACAAGCTTTTCAACCGAAGCTCGTAGGGATGAGTCAAATGAACTGTCTAGTTTCCGGCTAGCTTTACTTACACTTGCTCTTTGTGCAGTTATGTCTTCTTCTCCTCCCCCTCAGTCGGATCCTATCATAGCGACGCCGCTCGCCTCCGCCCCTCCTCCTTGATTCCAGTTCGGCTGGATCCTTCCCAAGGATCCGGCAAGACAATCAATGGTGAGACCATCGATCCGGTAGAGCGTGCCGGAAAGGAAAAAATGGAGCAGAAGGTCGAGGAGGCCACTGCCAAAAGGTCCAAGGCTCGGACCCGTGAGGGTGAAGTGAAAGTAAAATGGTGGCCCTCCACCGCCACTGAAGAGGAACTACGGAGCATGGAGGCAAAAGACTTCATGCAACCCGGATCCTGGAGGGTGGTTCCGGGTGCTCCATGTCCTGCACCCGAAGCCGGATAGTGGGTGCTGACCAAGGCTTTGGTGAAGAGAGGCTTTTCGCTTCCGCCGAGCAATTTATTCACAGAAATCCTTAGGACTTACAAGCTTCAGCCCCACAACATCTCACCCAACAGCATCCTCGCCATCTCGTCACTCTATGCGAGGGTCATCTCCGGGTAAAGACGGATTTGTCTCTCTTTCAATTTTATTTCTCCGTCAATAAGGAGACGGTGCCCAAGTCCTGGCGCTCGCCAACTACGGCAGCGTCACCTTTAATCTCCGCCAAGACCGGATTTACCCTCACATGGAACGACATGAATCCGTGAGGTAATGGTCTAGCGGGTTCTTCTATGTGAAGGACGTGGGGGTTCCGTCTAGAACAAGGGTGCTGCCTCCCTTCAAGGACGGGCCCGTAGCCAAGACCACAGCCTGGAATGTCAACCCACAGATCTCCGACTTCCTCGGAGATCAAGAAGATGGCCAAGCGGATCTCCAAGCTAGTGAGCTCCGGGCTGACGGGGAAGGATCTGACCATGTCTTGGTTTACCAAGCGGATCCAACATCTCCAGCACCGCGAGAAATTGATGTATTTTATGGTGGCCGCGACGACAACATACGCCCCACCAAAGACAATTTATCTTCTGATGCCCTGGACAAGCGGCTCCGGGTTATGATCAAGATTCCGCGTGTGGTTCACTCTCACGTGTGCGGCCACGACATCTACATGGAGGGCGCCGGCCCTTCGGTAAGTGTTTTTCCGGCTTGATCACATTTCCATTTAGTGTCTGCAATTTTTGTCTAAGGACTTTACCATTTTCTTGAGTTTGATTCACTCGAGGAGAAGGACCTCGGGTTCTTGGTGTGGACCCCCATCACTGGACACCCAACCCGAAGGCCGCGTCCGACGCGGAAGAGAGTGAGGTGGCTCCCCCCGCAAAGCGGAAATGGGAAACTACCTCCGCTCAAAGCCCAAGGGCCCCCGCGGAGCCCCCAGTGCCAAGTTGATGAGTGTAGAGCACACCATTGGGGAACCTCAAGAGGAAGGTATGATGAGCACAATACAAGTTTACCATCAGTAAGAAACCAAGGTTTAATCGACCAGTAGGAGAAAGAAATAAATTCTGAAGGTGTTGCTAGCTGACTTTTGGCAGGGTGCACTACCGGCGTCAGCAAAAACGTCGAACCTGCACACAACACAACCAAATTACTTTGCCCAACTTACAGTGAGGTTGTCAATATCATCAGTTTTGCTGAAAACAAAGGATTAACCGTATAGTGTGGAAAGAGATGTTTGTTTGTAGTGGAATTAAAGAGAACAGTGCTTACAGTAAGTAAACAGAACATGTGCTTGCAGTAGATGAGTTTATCAGTGTAAAAGAAAGGACCGGGGTCCATAGTTCACTAGAGGTGTCTCTCCATAAAGATAAATAACATGTTGGGTGAACAAATTACAGCTGAGCAATTGACAGAATAAAGACCATACATAACAACATTATTACTATGAGATTTATTTGGGCCAACATAATACATAGACCGTAATACAACAGAATTATCCTTTCAGTATTAAGTTACAAGCAACAGATTATCGCATTAAGCAATGTGCGAAAAGTAAACAATAGAATTATCCTTAGACAAAGCATTGTTGTTTTCTCCCTAGTAGCAACAACACATCTACAACCTTAGCAGTTATTGTCACTCTTCCAGATAACTAGAGGCATGAACCCACTATCGAGTATAAATACTCCCTCTTGGAGTCACAAGCACATACTTGGCCAGAGCATCTACTAGCAATGGAGAGCATGCAAGATCACATATAACATGTGACAAATATATAATCAATCTCAACCATAGTATTCAATATTCATCGGATCCCAGCAAACACAACATGTAGCATTACATAAAGATGATCTTGATCGTCATAGGCAGCTCACAAGATCTAAACATGAAGCATAAAGTGGAGAAGACAACCATCTAGCTACTGCTATGCACCCGTAGTCCAGAGATGAACTACTCACACATCACTTCGGAGGCGAGCATGGCGATTGATACGCGTGAAGCACACCTCCGTTGGGAACCCCAAGTGGAAGGTATGATGCGTATAGAAGAAAGTTTCCCTCAGTATGAAACCAAGGTTATCGAACCAGTAGGAGATGAAGGCCACGTGAAGGTTGTTGGTGAAGGAGTGTAGTGCGGCGCAATATCAGGGATTCCGGCGCCAACATGGAACCTGCACAACACAATCAAAGTACTTTGCCGCAACTTAACAGTGAGGTTGTCAATCTCACCGGCTTGTTGTAAACAAAGGATTAAACGTATGGTGTGGAGAATGATGTTTGCTTGTAGAAAACAACAGAGAACAGAGATTGCAGTAGATAGTATTTCAGATGTAAAAGAATGGACCGGGGTCCACAGTTCACTAGTGGTGTCTCTCCCATAAGATAAATAGCATGTTGGGTGAACAAATTACAGTTGGGCAATTGACAAATAGAGATGCATACATATCATGATAATTACTATGATATTTAATCAGGGCATTACGACAAAGTACATAGACCGCTATCCAGCATGCATCTATGCCTAAAAAGTCCACCTTCGGGTTAGCATCCACACCCCTACCAGTATTAAGGTTCAAACAACACACAATTGCATTAACTATGGTGCGTAATGTAATCAACACAAATATCCTTAGACAAAGCATTGATGTTTTATCCCTAGTGTCAACAGCACATCCTCAACCTTAGAACTTTCTGTCATTGTCCTAGATTCAATGGAGGCATGAACCCACTATCGAGCATAAATACTCCCTCTTGGAGTCACAAGTATCAACTTGGCTAGAGCCTTGATGCGTGCAGTTAACACACGTCCGTTGGGAACCCCAAGAGGAAGGTGTGATGCGTACAGTAGCAAGTTTTCCCTCAGAAAGAAACCAAGGTTTATCGAACCAGTAGGAGCCAAGAAGCACGTTGAAGGTTGATGGCGGCGAAGTGTAGTGCGGCGCAACACCAGGGATTCCGGCGCCAACGTGGAACCTACACAACACAATCAAAGTACTTTGCCCCAACGTAACAGTGAGGTTGTCAATCTCACCGACTTGCTGAAAACAAAGGATTAAACGTATTTTGTGGAAGATGATGATTGTTTGCAAAGAACAATAAAGAACAATTGCAGTAGATTGTATTTCAGATGTAAAGAATGGACCGGGGTCCACAGTTCACTAGTGGTGTCTCTGCCATAAGATAAATAGCATGTTGGGTGAACGAATTACAGTTGGGCAATTGACAAATAAAGAAGGCATAACAATGCACATACATATATCATGATGAGTACTATGAGAATTAATCAGGGCATTACGACAAAGTACATAGACCGCTATCCAAGCATGCATCTATGCCTAAAAAGTCCACTTTCGAGGTTATCATCCGAACCCCTTCCGGTATTAAGTTGCAAGCAACAGACAATTGCATTAAGTATGGTGCGTAATGTAATCAACACAAATATCCTTAGACAAAGCATCGATGTTTTATCCCTAGTGGCAACAACGACATCCACAACCTTAGAACTTTCTGTCACCGTCCCAGATTTAATGGAGGCATGAACCCACTATCGAGCATAAATACTCCCTCTTGGAGTTACAAGTATCAACTTGGCCAGAGCCTCTACTAGTAACGGAGAGCATGCAAGAACATAAGCAACATATATAATAGATTGACAATCAACTTGACATAGTATTCAATATTCATCGGATCCCAACAAACACAACATGTAGGATTACAAATAGACGATCTTGATCATGATAGGCAGCTCACAAGATCTAACATGATAGCACAATGTGGAGAAGACGACCATCTAGCTACTGCTATGGACCCATTGTCCAGGGGTGAACTACTCACACATCGATCCGGAGGCGATCATGGCGATGAAGAGCCCTCCGGGAGATGATTCCCCTCTCCGGCAGGGTGCCGGAGGCGATCTCCTGAATCCCCCGAGATGGGATTGGCGGCGGCTGCGTCTCTGGAAGGTTTTCCGTATCGTGGCTCTCGGTACAGAGGGTTTCACGACGAAGGCTTTAAGTAGGCGGAAGGGCGGAGTCGGAGGAGTGACGGGGGCCCCACACGCTAGGGCCACGCGGGCCCAAGCCTGGCCGCGCCGCCCTAGTGTGGCGTCGCCTCGTGGCCCCACTTCGTATCTCCCTCGGTCTTCTGGAAGCTTCGTGGAAAAATAGGACCCTGGGCGTCGATTTCGTCCAATTCCGAGAATATTTCCTTTGTAGGATTTCTGAAACCAAAAACAGCAGAAAACAACAACTGGCTCTTCGGCATCTCGTCAATAGGTTAGTGCCGGAAAATGCATAATAATGACATATAATGTGTACAAAACATGTGAGTATCATCATAAAAGTAGCATGGAACATAAGAAATTATAGATACGTTTGAGACGTATCAAGCATCCCCAAGCTTAGTTCCTACTCGCCCTCGAGTAGGTAAACGATAACAAGGATAATTTCTGAAGTGACATGCTATCATAATCTTGATCAATACTATTGTAAAGCACATGAAGTGAATGCAGCGATTCGAAGCAATGATGAAGACAATGAGTAAACAATTGAATCATATAGCAAAGACTTTTCATGAATAATACTTTCAAGACAAGCATCAATAAGACTTGCATAACAGTTAACTCATAAGCAAGAAATTCATAGTAGAAAGCTTTGAAGCAACACAAAGGAAGATATAAGTTTCAGCGGTTGCTTTCAACTTCAACATGTATATCTCATGGATAATTGTCAACACAAAGTAATATAACAAGTGCAATAGGTAAACATGTAAGAATCAATGCACACAGTTTACACAAGTGTTTGCTTCTAAGATAGAAAGAATAGGTAAACTGACTCAACAATAAAGTAGAAGAATGACCCTTCGCAGAGGGAAGCATGGATTACTATTTTTGTGCTAGAGCTTTTCATTTTGAAAACATAGAAACAATTTTGTCAATGGTAGTAATAAATCATATGTGTTATGTATAAGATATCCTATAAGTTGCAAACCTCATGCATAGTATACCAATAGTGCCCGCACCTTGTCCTAATTAGCTTGGATTAACACGGATTATCATTGCATAACATATGTTTCAACCAAGTGTCACAAAGGGGTACCTCTATGCCGCCTGTACAAGGGTCTAAGGAGAAGATTCGCATTGGATTTCTCGCTTTTGATCATTCTCAACTTCGACACCCATACCGGGACAACATAGACAACAGATAATGGACTCCTCTTTTAATGCTTAAGCATTTAACAACAGATAATATTCTCATAGGAGATTGAGGATTTGTGTCCAAACTGAAACTTCCACCATGATTCATGGCTTTAGTTAGCGGCCCAATGTTCTTCTCTAACAATATGCATACTCAAACCATTTGATCATAAAAATCGCCCTTACTTCAGAAAAGACGAACATGCATAGCAACTCACATGATATTCAACAAAGGTAAAAGTTGATGGCGTCCCCGTAAACATGGTTACCGCTCAACAAGCAACTTATTAAGAAATAAGATACATAAGTACATATTCTTCACCACAATAGTTTTTAAGGCTATTTTCCCATGAGCTATGTATTGTAAAGGCAAAGAATAGAAGTTTAAAGGTAGCACTCAAGTAATTTACTTTGGAATGGCAGAGAAATACCATGTGGTAGGTAGGTATGGTGGACACAAATGGCATAGTTTTTGGCTCAAGGATTTGGATGCACGAGAAGAATTCCTCTCAATACAAGGCTAGGCTAGCAAGGTTGTTTGAAGCAAACTCAAGTATAAAACGGTGAAGCAAGACTCACATATGAACATATTGTAAGCATTATAAGACTTTACATCGTCTCCTTGTGGTTCAAACACCTTAACCAGAAAATATCTAGACTTAGAGAGACCAATCATGCAAACCAAATTTTAACAAGCTCTATGTAGTTCTTCATTAATAGGTGCAAAGTACATGATGCAAGAGCTTAAACATGATCTATATGAGCACAACAATTGCCAAGTATCAAATTATTCAAGACATTATACCAATTACCACATGCGGCATTTTCCTTTTCCAACCATATATCAATGAACGAAGTAGTTCAATCTTCGCAATGAACATTAAGAATAAAGCTAAGAACATATGTGTTCATACGAAACAGCGGAGCGTGTCTCTCTCCCACATAAAGAATGCTAGGATCCGATTTTATTCAAACAAAAACAAAAATAAAAGCAAACAGACGTTCCAAGTAAAGCACATAAGATGTGACTGAATAAAAATATAGTTTCACTAGAGGTGACCTGATAAGTTGTCGATGAAGAAGGGGATGCCTTGGGCATCCCCAAGCTTAGATGCTTGAGTCTTCTTGAAATATGCAGGGATGAACCACGGGGGCATCCCCAAGCTTAGACTTTTCACTCTTCTTGATCATATTGTATCATCCTCCTCTCTTGACCCTTGAAAACTTCGTCCACACCAAACTCGAAACAAACTCATTAGAGGGTTAGTGCATAATCAAAAATTCACATATTCAGAGGTGACATAATCATTCTTAACACTTCTGGACATTGCACAAATCTACTGAAAGTTAATGGAACAAAGAAATCCATCAAACATAGCAAAACAGGCAATGCGAAATAAAAGGCAGAATCTGTCAAAACAGAACAGTCCGTAAAGACGAATTTTCCAGGGGCACTTAACTTGCTCAGATGAAAATTCTCAAATTGAATGAAAGTTGCGTACATATCCGAGGATCACGCACGTAAATTGGCAGATTTTTCTGAGTTACCTACAGAGAACGAACCCTGCCCAAATTCGTGACAGCAAGAAATCTGTTTCTGCGCAGTAATCCAAATCTAGTATTGACTTTACTATCAAAGACTTTACTTGGCACAACAATGCAATAAAATAAAGATAAGGAGAGGTTGCTACAGTAGTAACAACTTCCAAGTCTCAAATATAAAACAAAAGTACTGTAGTAAAATGATGGGTTGTCTCCCATAAGCGCTTTTCTTTAACGCCTTTCAGCTAGGCGCAGAAAGTGTAAATCAAGTATTATCAAGAGAAGAAGCATCAACATTACCTCGAGCTTTACGCCTACCCTTCTTACTCTTTTTATTACTCTTTGGTTTAGGGAATACATGTCTGCCTCCCGGTGTAGAGGTGAATTTTAGGGTGCCTTCTCCCACATCTATGATTGCCCCCAATAGTTTCAGCAGGGATCTTCCAAGTGTGATTTGTCCTGTTCCTACACATTCAATAACAAGATAATCAATGGATACCGTTCTTCCAAGAATGGTTGTATGCACACCCTCAGCTATTCCCTTAGGAATTATAACAGAGTTATCAATAAGAGTTATTCCTTCTCCCCCTTCAACTAGTCCCCAAAGTGTCAAAGATTCATAAATACTCTTAGGCATAAGGCAAAATTCAGACATAATATCACAATGGGCATGAAAAGTTTCACCACCAATAATAACTTTAATAGTAGGGTCCCACATTGAAGGTTCGGAGTTCACTAAAACTTGATCAAGACGGTTACGAACATAACTATACTTTTCTTTCAAGCAAGATGCACTTGTCTCAAGAGTGTTTAATCTATTATAAATGCTAATAAGAGCTGAATCAAAGTTATTAGCTGAACTATGTGATGCAACCAATTTTTTTATGGCATTAAAAGCTTGATCACCATTGCAATGAAGGAAATCTCCTCCCACTACAGCATCTAAGGCATATCTATAGCGAATCATAAGCCCAAAATAAAAATTACTAAGGAGCAGACTTAGAGTCATTTGAGGTTCAACTTTACGATAAGAATCAAAAATTCTAGACCAAGCATCTTTAAAACTCTCCTCATTCCCTTGTTTAAAAGTAAAAACTAATTCCTCAGGTGAAGAAGTAACAGGTACAGAGCTAGACATGATAACAAAAGTAAACTAAATGCAAGTAACTAATTTTTTTTGTGTTTTTAATATAGAGAACGCAAACAAGATAGTAAATAAAGTAAAGCTAGCAACTAATTTTTTGCGTTTTTGATATAAAGAACGCAAACAAGATAGTAAATAAAGTAAAGCTAGCAACTAATTTTTTTGTGTTTTGTTTTAGTGCAGCAAACAAAATAGTAAATAAAATAAAGCAAGACAAAAACAAAGTAAAGAGATTGGAAGTGAGAGACTCCCCTTGCAGCGTGTCTTGATCTCCCCGGCAACGGCGCTAGAAAAAGAGCTTGATGCGTGCAGTTAACACAAGTCCGTTGGGAACCCCAAGAGGAAGGTGTGATGCGTACAGTAGCAAGTTTTCCCTCAGAAAGAAACCAAGGTTTATCGAACCAGTAGGAGCCAAGAAGCACGTTGAAGGTTGATGGCGGCGAAGTGTAGTGCGGCGCAACACCAGGGATTCCGGCGCCAACGTGGAACCCGCACAACACAATCAAAGTACTTTGCCCCAACGTAACGATGAGGTTGTCAATCTCACCGACTTGCCGAAAACAAAGGATTAAACATATTGTGTGGAAGATGATGATTGTTTGCGAAGAACAAGTAAAGAACAATTGCAGTAGATTGTATTTCGATGTAAAGAATGGACCTGGGGTCCACAGTTCACTAGTGGTGTCTCTCCCATAAGATAAATAGCATCTTGGGTGAACGAATTACAGTTGGGCAATTGACAAATAAACAAGGCATAACAATGCACATACATATATCATGCCGAGTACTATGAGATTTAATCAGGGCATTACTACAAAGTACATAGACCGCTATCCAGTATGCATCTATGCCTAAAAAGTCCACTTTCAGGTTATCATCCGAACCCCTTCCGTATTAAGTTGCAAACAACAGTACAATTGCATTAAGTATGGTGCGTAATGTAATCAACACAAATATCCTTAGACAAAGCATCGATGTTTTATCCCTAGTGGCAACAACACATCCACAACCTTAGAACTTTCTGTCACCGTCCCGCATTTAATGGAGTCATGAACCCACTATCGAGCATAAATACTCCCTCTTGGAGTTACAAGTATCAACTTGGCCGAGCCTCTACTAGCAACGGAGAGCATGCAAGAACATAAACAACATATATGATAGATTGATAATCAACTTGACATAGTATTCAATATTCATCGGATCCCAACAAACACAACATGTAGGATTACAAATAGACGATCTTTATCATGATAGGCAGCTCACAAGATCTAACATGATAGCACAATGAGGAGAAGACGACCATCTAGCTACTCCTATGGACCCATAGTCCAGGGGTGAACTACTCACACATCGATCCGGAGGCGATCATGGCGATGAAGAGCCCTCCGGGAGATGATTCCCCTCTCCGGCAGGGTGCCGGAGGCGATCTCCTGAATCCCCCGAGATGGGATTGGCGGCGGCTGCGTCTCTGGAAGGTTTTCCGTATCGTGGCTCTCGGTACAGAGGGTTTCGCGACGAAGGCTTTAAGTAGGCGGAAGGGCGGAGTCGGAGGAGTCACGGGGGCCCCACACGCTAGGGCCGTGCGGGCCCAAGCCTGGCCGCGCCGCCCTAGTGTGGCGTCGCCTCGTGGCCCCACTTCGTATCTCCCTCGGTCTTCTGGAAGCTTCGTGGAAAAATAGGACCCTGGGCGTTGATTTCGTCCAATTCCGAGAATATTTCCTTTGTAGGATTTCTGAAACCAAAAACAGCAGAAAACAAAGAATGGCTCTTCGGCATCTCGTCAATAGGTTAGTGCCGGAAAATGCATAATAATGACATATAATGTGTATAAAACATGTGAGTATCATCATAAAAGTAGCATGGAACATAATAAATTATAGATACGTTTGAGATGTATCAAGCCGCCTATGTACTTTTTAGGCATAGATGCATGCTGGATAGCGGTCTATGTACTTTGTCGTAATGCCCTGATTAAATCTCATAGTAGTCATCGTGACATGTATGTGCATTGTTATGCCCTCTCTATTTGTCAATTCCCCAACTGTAATTTGTTCACCCAACATGCTATTTATCTTATGGGAGAGACACCACTAGTGAACTGTGGACCCCGGTCCATTCTTTACATCTGAAATACAATCTACTGCAATACTTGTTCTTTACCTGTTCTTCGCAAACAAACATCATCTTCCACACTATACGGTTAATCCTTTGTTTACAGCAAGCCGGTGAGACTGACAACCTCACTGTTACGTTGGGGCAAAGTACTTTGATTGTGTTGTGCAGGTTCCACGTTGGCGCCGGAATCCCTGGTGTTGCGCCGCATGATACGTCTCCGACGTATCGATAATTTCTTATGTTCCATGCCACATTATTGATGATATCTACATGTTTTGTACACATTATATGTCATATTTATGCATTTTCCGGAACTAACCTATTAACAAGATGCCGAAGTGCCAGTTCTCGTTTTCGTTGTTTTTGGTTTCAGAAATCCTAGTAACAAAATATTCTCGGAATTGGACGAAATCAACGCCCAGTGTTCCTATTTTCACCGGAAGCATCCAGAACACCCGAGAGCCGCCAGAGGGGGGCCACAGGGCCCCCAGATGATAGGGTGGCGCGGCCCACCCCCTGGCCGCGCCGCCTTATGGTGTCGTCGCCCCTTCGACCTTCTGACGCCGCCTCTTCGCCTATATAAAGGTCCCGGACCTAAAACCTCGATACGAAAAAACCACGGTACGAGAAACCTTCCGGAGCCGCCGCCATCGCGAAGCCAAGATCTGGGGGACAGAGTCTCCGTTCCGGCACGCCGCCGGGACGGGAAGTGCCCCCGAAGGCTTCTCCATCGACATCACCGCCATCTTCATCAACGCTGCTGTCTCCCATGAGGAGGGAGTAGTTCTCCATCGAGGCTCGGGGCTGTACCGGTAGCTATGTGGTTAATCTCTCCTATGTACTTCAATACAATGATCTCATGAGCTGCTTTACATGATTGAGATCCATATGATGAGCTTTGTATCGCTACTAGTTGTGTGCTACTCATGTGATGTTATTAAAGTAGTCTATTCCTCCTGCATGGTGTAAAGGTGACTAGTGTGTGCACCGTGTGGTTCTTGTCGTAGGCTATGATCATGATCTCTTGTAGATTGTGGAGTTAATTATCATTATGATAGTATTGATGTGATCTATCCCTCCTTCATAGTGTAATGTGGACAGTGTGTGCGCTATGTTAGTTCTTGGTTTATTTTGCAATGATCTATTGTGCTCTAAGGTTATTTAAATATGAATGCCGAATGTTGTGGCGCTTGTTAACTCCGGCTTGAGGGAGCTCTTGTAGCCCTACACAACGAATGGTGTTTGTCATCCAACAAAAGAGTGTATGTAGCACAAATGAGAAGTTATTATTTATTATGCGATCAATGTTGAGAGTGTCCACTAGTGAAAGTATGATCCCTAGGCCTTGTTTCCAATACTGCAAACACCGCTTGTTTACTGTTCTATCTGCATGTTTACTCGCCTGCAATATTACTACTATCAATCGCACGCCAGCAAGCTATTTTCTCGGCGCCGTACTATCGCTCATATTCATCCATACCACTTGTATTTCACTATCTCTTCGCCGAACTAGTGCACCTATTAGGTGTGTTGGGGACACAAGAGACTTCTTGCTTTGTGGTTGCAGTGGTTGCATGAGAGGGATATCTTTGACCTCTTCCTCCCCGAGTTCGATAAACCTTGGGTGATCCACTTAAGGGAAACTTGCTGCCGTTCTACAAACCTCTCGCTCTTGGAGGCCCAACACCTGTCTACAAGAATAGAAGCACCCGTAGACATCAAGCTATTTTCTCGGCGCCGTTGTCGGGGAGGAAAGGTAAAAGGTACTCACACTCCGGATCTCGGCTACTAAGCTATTTTCGCCGTTGTAAGTACTCGAAGCTATTTCCTTTAGATCCTCGCAATTGCATCTTTTTGTCTCTTGTTTTACACTAGTAAGGCTTAATGGAAGACAACAACAAAATGAGAGATCTTTATGAACTTTATCTTGAATTAGGACATGATGTGTTTGAAGAGAAAATTAAAAAACCCATGGAACTTATGCATGCTAATGGGAATGTTATTAGTATGAATGCTTTGAACACCATTGTTGCTAATGCTATGGAAGAATTTAAGCTTGGGGAGGTCGGTTTTGATGAAAATGATCTCTTTAGTCCT
>NW_025901135.1:0-33289 GCF_022539505.1 Lolium rigidum | reverse complement strand
TTTATGTTGAGTCGAGTTACCTACTTCCTCCCACCTTAGAAGCAAACACTTGTGTTAACCGTGCATTGATTCTTACATACTTGCATATTTGCATTCATCATATTACTTTGTGTTGACAATATCCATGAGATATGCATGTTGAAAGTTGAAAGCATCCGCTGAAACTTATATCTTCCTTTGTGTTGTTTCGATGCCTTTACTTTGAATCTATTGCTTTATGAGTTAACTCTTATGCAAGAATTTTGATGCTTGTCTTGAAAGTACTCTTCATGAAAAGTTTTACTATATGTTATCTACTTGTTAGCAACTATAGATCATTGCCTTGAGTCACTTCATTCATTTCATATGCTTTGTAATAGTATGATCAAGGTTATGTAAGTAGCATGTCACTACATAAATTATTCTTTTTATCGTTTACTCGCTCGGGACGAGCAGGAACTAAGCTTGGGGATGCTGATACGTCCCCGACGTATCCATAATTTCGTTGTTCCATGCTTGTTTTATGACAATACTTACATGTTTTGCTTGCACTTTATGATGATTTCATGCATTTTCCGGAACTAACCTATTAACAAGATGCCACGAGTGCCAGTTCTCGTTTTCTGCTGTTTTTGGTTCCAGAAAGGCTGTTCGGGCAATATTCTCGGAATTCGACGAAACGAAGACCAAACCTCCTATTTTTCCCGGAAGCGTCCAGAACACCGAAGAAGAGTCGGAGAGGGGCCAGAGGGCCACCACACCACATGGCGGCGCGGGCCAGGCCTAGGCCGCGCCGGCCTAGGGTGTGGCGCCCCTGAGTGCCCCCTGCGCCGCCTCTTCGCCTATAAAAGCCCTTTCGACCTAAAAACGCGGGACCAATTGACGAAACTCCGGAAAGACTCCGGGGCGCCGCCACCATCGCGAAACTCCAATTCGGGGACGAAGTCTCCGTCCCGGCACTCTGCCGGGACGGGGAAGTGCCCCGGAAGCCATCTCCATCAACGCCATCGCCTCCATCATGCTCCGTGAGTAGTTCCCCCATGGACTACGGGTTCTAGCTGTAGCTAGTTGGTATTCTCTCCCCCATGTACTTCAATACAATGATCTCATGAGCTGCCTTACATGATTGAGATTCATCTGATGTAATCGGTGTTGTGTTTGTCGGGATCCGATGGATTGTTACGTTATGATTGTCTATCTACAAAGTTTATGAAGTTGTTGTTGCTGCAATCTTGTTATGCTTAATGCTTGTCACTAGGGCCCGAGTGGCATGATCTTAGATTTGAGCTCTATACTTATTGCTTAGATTGTATCTACAAGTTGTATGCACATGTCACTGTCCGGAACCAATGGCCCCGAAGTGACGAAATCGGGACAACCGGAGGGGATGGTAGTGATGTGAGGATCACATGTTTTCACGGTGTGTTAATGCTTTGCTCCGGTGCTCTATTAAAAGGAGTACCTTAATATCCAGTAGTTTCCCTTGAGGCCCGGCTGCCACCGGCTGGTAGGACAAAAGATGTTGTGCAAGTTTCTCATTGCGAGCACGTACGACTATTTGCGGAAAACATGCCTACATGATTAACAAATTGATGTTCTTTCTTAATGCTTTATCAATCCTATCAATTGCCCAACTGTAATTTGTTCACCCAACACTTGTTATTGGAGAGTTACCACTAGTGTAGATCGCTGGGAACCCCGGTCCATCTCTCATCATCATATACTTGTTCTACATGTCATTGGAAGTAGTATCAACTATCTTCTCGTGCCATTGCTCTCATATTGCTATTACTGCTGCTGTGTTACGGTTACTCTTGCTCTCATATTACTGCTACTTTCACATCACCCCTGTTGCTAGTGCTTTTCCAGTGTGCAACTGAATTGACAACTCAGTTGTTAAGGCTTATAAGTATTCTTTACCTCCCCTTGTGTCGAATCAATAAATTGGGTTATACTACCCTCGAAGACTGTTGCGATCCCCTATACTTGTGGGTCATCAAGCACTTTAGACTTAGCCCTAGCAAGATCTCTAGCTTTAGTGAGCTTGTTAATTTTATCTTGAGGCTCTTCAAGAGTTTCTAGCCTCTCCTCAAGAGAAGCTATAGTTTCTTGACTTTCCTCAAGAGCATTTTTAAGAGCATGGATTTCGAGAGAGTCTTCTCTCTCTATTTGACCCTTTTTCTCAAGCATATCACTTTGTTGAGCTAAACGAACCATGAGGTTTGAAACATGCTTTTTAGTGTTACCTTGTAGGTTGAGAATGAAATCATCAAAATCTAGCATTTCTTGTTTCACTTTTAGACTAGCATCATCAACCCCTAGATCACTAGATATGTTAGGCATAGAGGGACTAGGAGATGATACCTCGGAGGATTGAGCCATGAGGCAACTTTCTTCCTCCACATGAATGACCTCATTGGGGGATTCACTTGGTGATGAAGAGTTAGTGGAGAGGAGGCAAGAGCGACCAATCCATTAGAGGTTGCATCTTCTTCATCATCAACATCATCATCTCCGGAGGTATACTCTTCTTGAGTTGATAGCACAATAGGTGTGTCCAAGGAGGACCTTGCCATGAAGCAATGTGCATTCTTGATATGAGGGTTCTCATTGGGAGATTCAAAAAGAGATGAAGAGGGTATGTTGGTGGTGACGATGGCGGCCAATTCCTTTGAGCTTTCTTCATCTTCATCACCACTAGAACTTTCAACTTCATCGGATGAATATTCTTCCCTTGTTACTAGCACAACTCTTGAGGGCCTCTTGCCCTTCTTGGTCTTGTTGTTGTAGAACTTCTTGTTGGGGGCTTTTGAATATTTGCCCTTTGTGTCCTTGCTCTTGTCCTTGGGAATGAGCCTTCCATTATGAAGCTCTCTATTTTCATAGGGGCATTCGGCAATGAAGTGGCGCTTGTCATCACAATTGTAGCATGATCTTGTCTTTGGACCAAAGCTAGTGAACCCACTTTTGTTGTTCCTCTTGATGTTGTCTTCCTTGGCCTTGGAGGGATCAACCCAAAAGGATTTTGCATGGAAGGCCATGTGATCATGGTAGTGGCATTGCAAATCTTCCGGATAGGACATACTCCAAGATGCCCTATAAGATTCTTGAGGAATCACTTCTTCAACGGAGTTGACCACCAAGGCAAGGTTGGAACCTTTTGCCATCCCAAGAGCACGATTGCGAGAATCATGAGAGGTTTCCTCAAGCACCTTGAGAGCTTGCATCTCGTGCACGACTTGTTGAGAGGTGAGAGAGGAATCGCATTCCCTCCCCACAAGAGTCTTGACATCAATGGGTACAAATGGCATCATGCATTCAATGTACTTCTCCTTGATCCAAGTGTCATTGATGTGGGTGGCACCAATAAGCCGGAAGGCATCGGCAACGGTGAGAAGTCTTCCATACATGACTTCATGATCTTCATCCGGTAGCCTCATGAACCCTTCGGCTTTATTCTTAAGAGCATTATACTTGTTCCTCCTTGTGCTCTCACTTCCAATGCAACTAGCGGCCAAGCCATCCCAAGCTTCCTTGGCGGTGGTGTAGTTCCGGACACGATGCAATTCCGGTGTCCCAACACTAGTTTAAATCATGTGTAAGGCGGTGTTGTTGAGTTGACTATCAATCGCTTCTCTTCTAGTCAACTTGTCGGGGTTGTATGGCTTGAAGCCCTCCAAGATGATTCTCCATAGTTCATTGGAGACACTACAAACATGAGAGCGGAACTCAAATTGCCAAGTATAGAAATTATCAATAGAAAACTTAGGTGGGTCGCCCCGAATGTTCAAATGGGGATGGGGAACCGGTATATCGGGAGATAGGAAAGGTGGAGCTACTCGATTGTAGCTTTCACCTCCACTAGTTCCCCTAGGAGATGCACTGGTAGATTTGATAGTGTTTAAGTTATCACCTTCCACGGGTTTGGTAGATGAGGGTAAGTCCGAAGCCTCTCCCTTATCTAACGCACCCGTGTCTTTTACCTCTACACTAGGAGCCTTGGGAAGGGCCGGAGCCAAAAGCTCGGCAATCATCTTTTTCATGCTTTCCATTTGGGCTTCCATGGAGGACTTCAACGAATTGAAGTCTTCCATGGAGACCGTCTTGGCGGCCCCTTCCGAGGGCTCCTCGTTCGGCATACTCTTAGGCGGTTAAGCCCGAAATAAGAGCCGAGGCTCTGATACCAATTGAAAGGATCGTATGCCGCACCTAGAGGGGGGTGAATAGGTGCTAACCAATTTTTAGTTCTTTTTCAATTTAGGCTTGACACAAAAGGTAAATTCTCTAGATATGCAACTAAGTGAATTTACCTATATGACAAGGATATCAACTAAGCAAGGTATAGCTACGCAATAGGAGATAGAGTGGGATAGAGGTAACCGAGAGTGGAGCACGCGATGACACGGAGATGATTCCCGTAGTTCCCTTCCTTTGCAAGAAGGTACGTCTACGTTTGGAGGAGTGTGGTTGCTACGCAAGCCAAACCAACAGACCACGAAGGCTTCACTCGGATCTCCTGTGAGCAACGCCACGAAGGCCTAGCCCACTTCCACTAAGGGATTTCCTCGAGGCGGAAACCGGGCCTTTACAAAGTTCTTGGGGCACACATCCATAACCAAATTGGAGGCTCCCAAATGCAGTAACAATACAACAATCAACAACAACACATCAACAACAAATCAACTAGGGAACCAAATAGGAACACTAGCATGAGATCCCTCAAACAAGTGAGGGGAAATGAAGAACGCTTCGGTGAGAATGTAGATCGGTGTCTTCTCCTTCGAATCTCCAAAGATCAAGAGCTTTGGTTGGGGGAGGAAGGAGATCTTGCAAATCTTGTGTTCTTGAGGTGGCTCTAATGGTGGTGAAGCTTGGCGATTTTTCTTGCAATGATTGAGCAACTTGTCCCTTTGGAGAAGAAAGCTATTTATATGGGTGGAGCTTTCAGATCTGACCGTTGGGGACGAATTTCACTTACACCGGAAGTTCCGGCCAGGATGGCCGGAAGTTCCGGCTTCCACCGGAAGTACCGGCCGTTTGGGCCGGAAGTTCCGCTTCTGATAAAATTCCTGCAAAGCAAAAGAAGGGGCGGAACTTGGGCGGAAGTTCCGGCCAAGTTCCGGAATTGCCCGAAAACCTTACTGGACTATACTGAGCCACAAAACCGCATTTCCGGAACTTGCCCGGAAGTTGGGCGGAAGTTCCGCCGACCGGAACTTCCGGCCAACTTCACCGGAACTTCCGCTCGGGAAGAAAAGAGCTGTGGCCAAACCGCGCCGGGAAGCTTCGTCTGAATAAGCCGGGCGGAACTTCCGCCTGCTGGGGCCGGAACTTCCGCCAGTCACATAAAAACTGCAGAACTTCAGAACAGCAAAAGAAATTCACCGATCCAACATAATCTTTGATAGCTTGTACCTGTCTACATCAACATACATAAAAATATACATATTGTTGACGTCAAACACACAAAACCCAAAAGGGCGGGAAATGTTCTTTCAACGTTCACTTGGGCAGAAAGTCAAGCAAACTCATACACGCACAATAGAAAATTGTGAAGTGTTCTCTTCGGATACCTTCATGCCTATGTTTCTTTTTACTAGCAAATAAACAGTATCGGATGACTCAATGCACAAGTTGATCTCATTTTGGGGTTTTCTTAAACTTCTTCTATTGTATTCAAATTTGATTAGAAGTAGTCAGTCAATTGTACATGCCAATCGTATAGCTCAGTGGATGGATTGATATTTGAAGTTTGGTCATTGTGTTCTTGTTTGTTAACACACTCGCAAAGCATTGCCAAGTATGTCCTGTCATAATTTATGGCATGTACTGTCACATCCCAAATTTTTCAAATTTTGGAATGTGAAATGAAAATAAAATAAATGCTTGTTTGTTTGTCTTGGTTGAAAATTTACAATGAAATAAAAAAATTGGTGTTACTTAAAAGTTTTTCCAAAAATGGAGTTTTCAAAAACATGCATTGCATTCATAAGCATCATGGCATCTTTGCAATTCCCTAGGAAATTTGAGAGAAATTTCAAATTCTTAAATAAACCTTAAACCGAAGTAATGCAAATAAAGCCATATAGGCCTATGTGCCAAATTCAAATTTTTCAAAATGTTATAAAAGTGGTTTCAAAATATTCTTCATTGAATAAGGAATCCGCTGATATTTTATTTATATTTTTCTGACTTGGTTTGAGTCACTTTTGATCAAATTCGATTTGTCAAATTATTTTCCAAATACTAAAATAGGAAAGAGAAAAGAGATTTGATTTAAATAAAGAAAAGAAACGAGCGGGGCATATGGCCAGCCAAAGTCAAATCAACAAAGTGGCCACACACGCGCGTACGGCGCGCACGAAAGAGCAGCGCAGCAGTGTGTTGTTTCTGCGCGTTTCTTTTTCTTCTTTTCTTACGTGGGGCCCGCTGCCACGTAGGATCACCATCAAGCTCCAGAACATGAACGGACGAGTCGCACACTGCTACGTTTTTCAGTTTCTTTGCGTTTCCTCTCGACTAGATTCCCGGCGATTTAAGTCACCATTTAACAAGCGGTTTGTTCCTACTTAAGCCCCACTCACTCCTCTCTTTTTGCCCTCTCCTTCCTCGCCAAATAGTGCCCCAAGGCTGCTCGATTCCGTCGTCGAACTCCGCAGTTCTACCGCCGTTCGTCCACGATTTCCGCGAGGTCACGACCCCAGAGTTCCTGCTTTCTTGATCTTCCTTCCTAGATTTTCTTTGCGCATATTTTAAATATGTTTGGCCGTCCTAATTCGCAGCGAATCGACGTCGCAGTCATTTTCTACATCTCTCCGGCGGTCACACGAACTCCGTCCGCTCCCCAACGACGCCATGGAAGCAGGAGTGGTGCCGAGAAGGTCATCGGGGCCGCCTTGAAGCCCGCGTCTCCTCGCCTATCTACCTCCATCGTCGGACACGGAGACCACCCGAGCGGCATCGTCGACGACGCGCACAGCAGCTCCATCCACATCCACGAACTCTGCATCCTCGGTATTGCCTTCGTGCGTATGTGTAAGTCTGAAAACGTACTGTCTAGATTAAAGAGTAATCAGGGCAGTCAGCCGTAGATCGTTAGATCCACATCTGAGGGTCCTCGTTCATCACGTTAACTGAAATGAATCAACACACGTGCATACCGATCGATCGATCCCATATAGCTAGCTCAAAATCGATCGACAACTTCTAAAATTTATATTATGAGTTTTCTAACTCCGTTTTAGATGATTCTCCGAACCTTGAGTTCGTAATCAAATTCCCTATCCGCTGATATAAGTTTTCCAAATTTCTGAATTTTCGTCATTTCGGACAAATTATGCCGCAAATTATATATTTCGTATCCGGAGATCTATAAGTTCAAAATTTATAAATAACGTGCCACTGGATTTAGAAAAATATGTAGAACACACTCCCATCATTAGTTTCAAATTTTTAACACTTGTAAAACGTCCGAAATCTTAACGTGGGGTAATGACTATTTTGTCATACCTTTAGTTCTGTAAATCCTTTTGGATAATTCTCTTTGCACAACGTCACAAAAATCCATTCACAATCCAGTAGCAACACTTCTCAAGGTATTTGAACAAATTCTAAAAGTATTCAAATTCAATTATGTGGATTTGAGTAATTTCATGGCCAACGCAATCCTATTTGCTATGATCCACCAATCCTATCTAGACACGCATATCTTATTTTCTTTACCGACCCTATCTAATCTGATTGACCTAGTTTGTTTATTCAAATAGCAAATGAGTCATTTGAGTAACTCAACATATCATTTGTTCATACCCACACCAATGTGTACTTTTGTGCTAAGTGGTGAGTGTTGTCACACTATACCCAATTTGGTATGAGTCGAACTAAAGTGGCGCACATGTGGGTCAGATGAAATCAATCTATCAACTATATCTTTGATGATCCAATATCATTCCTATCGTAGTCATATTTCTTCCTTGTTTAATTATGTGAATGGAAAATGAGTTGTTTGAATAATTCAACATATCAATAATTCATCACCAAACCCATGTGTAGCTCGTACTATTTTGTTAAGTGTTGTCACACTTTACTTAATAGGATTTCACTATTTAAGACCTATGTGATTCTATTCATATGATGATGAGGTCTAAGACCCCGTTTGTGGCCCGATCTTGCGGTTGACCCGAAATCCAAGGAGGGAGAGAGGGAGAGCGCGAAGAACACGATGAACACGAAGAACACGAAGAACTCACGCACGCACACCAACCCGATACAATCGATACTTACCCCAGTGGCTCGATGGACCACGCCAATAGAATCAACCCGGGAGAGACGCGCGGTAGAATCCCGGAGTGAGAGATCGGTGAGGGAGATGAATCTAGGAGTGGGAGAGAGAGTGGGTAGCACTAGAATCTCACACTCACAAATCCAATCATCCAACAAGGGTAGCCTTGATACAAAGGGGATGAAACCCTAGGGAGACAAAGCTCAAATCCACATCTAAGCCTAAATCTTGTCTAAAGAGGTAAGGGGGGTGCCTTGGGTCTATATATAGGCATACAAGGCCAGCAAGAGGCGAACAGTACGCGAATGGATAAGTTAAGGCAGTTTGGTGGGTCATTCCCGTCGGATCCGGTTTGGGGTCCGGTCCGGCCGGGCTCGTGACCGGGCTGTCCGGCCAAGGGTCCGGTCCGACCGGGCCGTGGCCGGGCTGTCCGGTCGAGGTCCGGTCGACCGGTCGGAAACCGGGAAGCTGCGAGGTTCCGGTCTTCGCCGCGTACGAGGAGCTGCGCCGGTTGGGCGCCGGTTGACCGGGCACGGGGACCGGACGGCCCGGTTGTGGGTCCGGTCCGACCGGGTCCTGGACCGGCAGGCTGGGCCTCTTCCTCCCGCCTCTTCTTCCTCTTCCTTCTTCTCTTCTTTCCTTCTTCTTCTCCTCTTCCTTGCACCATGGGAGTTCCTTCTCTCTTGGTCCTTGTCGATGTCGGCACCTATAGACACAATGATGATAGGCATGAGGTAGCATACCATTCACGTTGGTGTTGAGGTCGACCATAGAGAGGAAAGGGTTCACCTTGACATATATAGCGGGGGTTTGTGTTGTTGGTCCACTTGTGGGACTCCTTGGCCATGGTGTAGCGTCGACGATAGGCGGGGCTGCACTTGACGGTCTTGAGGTGGAGGTGTCCGAAGGCCACCCCGCATCATCTCCCCCCCCTTGGGAAAGAGTCGTCCTCGACTCTTGTTCCTCCTCAGCGATGATGTAGGCCATGACGTTTCTCCCATGTAGTAGTCGATGGACAAAGTCACGGTCGAAGAAGAACTTGGTGAAAAACAACTTGCGAATGGAAAGCTTGTGGATGCCAAATTGGTGATCGGCGAACAAGAGGCTCTCAATCAAATACGAAGCATCAAGTCGTTTCTCCAAGAGGCATGTGGCAAAAATGGGAACCAAAATAGTGTCGATGTATCCAAAATTTGGTGGGGCAAAAGTTTGTGCATGTAAAAGTTGTAAGGTGTCAAAAATGTGTGGTGTAGCATTGTCCCAAACAAGTGGAACAAACAAAAGGCAAGTGTCGGCGGCAAAATTTGGGGCAAAATTGTTATGTGCAATGGCAAAGCGATGGAGACTTCGAACTTGGGAGAGTATGGTTGGCTTACGCCGAGTATGAGTGTCCTCAAGTGTGAAAGAATCAATTGCAATTGCCAAAGATGAAATGATAAATCCAAAGAAGAGCAACTTTTTGTGTGACATGTGGCACAAGATGCATAAGGTGTCTCTCACATGTATGACATGGTCCTTGAGATTCTCGGAGTGTATGATGATAACATCAAGGCATACAACAATCATTGTGCCAACAAGATGTTTCAAGATATGTTGCATAAGAGGCAAAAGGGGTGACGAGGAATTGGACCAAACCGGAAACTCGACAAGGCAAGTCGGAAACACATGAGGGCGAAGGCTTGTGGGAACATACTCTTTGGTGTGATTCCCGCGGGTTAGGTCCTTGTTGGGGTAGCTCTCAATTGCGCGTTTCGTGAGCTCATGCTCCGTAGCGGTGGAAGTAGTCATTCGGGTACCTATACACACAAAAGAGAAAACAAAAAGCGTGTGTGCATGGTAGAGGAACACATCATCCATCATGATGTTCCATGTCTTGTGCACATCACCATTAGTGTCAATCAATATAGTATGAAATGCATGGCGATGGTGCATATGGCAAGAAGGTGCATTCATGGCATGTGGTAACTCATGATCATCAGAAATAGAGAAGGCTATGGGGGCCATCTCATGGACAATGAAATAAGCATTTGTGCATACCAAGCATAAGAAAGAGCAATTGTTCACAATCTTGGATGCAAGGATCATGGAATGGTGTAAGCATTTTGGACAAAGCATGCGGAAGCTAATGTCATCCTTGTCATTATCATTGCAAGCAATACATGGTAAAGAGCAAGTGGTCGACATATTGCAAGCAATGTTGGAAAAATTGAAGCTCTCATAGCATGGCATGGTCATGGTATCACAAGCACTCACTTCCACATGATCAACAATGTTATCAAGCAAAGTATCGCATGGGAAAAGGAAAGTAGCATGTGACGTAGCAAATGTATCATCAAGATCATGCATGCACTCATAAGTCATCATGTCCACTAGTGGGATCATGGCATCATCAACACCTATGTTGTTACCTTTGTAGGCCGACTCATTTGAGGTAGGTGTTGTGGAAGTAGGAGGATCCATGTGGTCGACATGTCCGTCTTGGAGCAAGCATGGTGAGATATCATCATCTTCATGCACCATGTACATCGTCTCCATAATCGGGAACTCATCCTCCGTGGAACCTAGTGCAACATAAGAAGACACAAACGATGGAGAGGTTAATGTGTTAGCAAATGCGATGTCCTCCATGGACCTATCATCTACCTCTCTCAACTCACTTTGTGTATCACTCATGTCCTCCAAACGGAAGCACTCAAACTCACATATGGGGTGGAAGTCACTCAACTCACTATCACTCTCACTCAAGTGGGCTAAGTGGCTCTCATTCTCACATGGGATTGGTACCAACTCATCAATGAAGCATAGGGAAGTAGGCTCGAGTTTCTCATCTCCATGCGCCTCCTTGGTTGATGGGAAATTCCCATGCTCAACCATCTCAACTCCATGCGCCTCCTTAGGTGAAGGGAGAATCCCATGCTCACCATGCTCAACTCCATCGCCTCCCAAGTCATCCTCAAGCGGTGGCGCCATGGTGTTGATGAGAGCTAGGCTCGGCTCAACTTCGCCCTTGAGTTCACCTTGGCGATCTTCATCTTGAAGTGTGGGCGCTAAAGGCTTCTTGGTGGCTTGTGCTTGTAGCTTGTCGAAGTAGAGCTTCTTGGCGCTTGGCGTTGTGCATTGCCATGCCACATGACCCTTGGCCTTGCACACCTCACATAGGAGATTGGGACATTCCCGTGGAGGGTGGCCTTGTTGCTTGCACTTGTAGCATCGGAGTCCATAGGCATGTGACGAGGTAGGGGCCATTTTGGTGGTGGCACAAGAGGGAGAAGTCGCCTTATGAGGAAGGTCCTCTTGATGTGCCCTCTCCATCCTTGGAGTGGTAGACACCCTAAGATGGTGTTTGTCGCCTTCATGTCGAGGCTCTCGTAGTCGTGCTTCATCACCATGTCTTGATGAGTGTCGTCGAAGATCCGTGGAAGATGTTGGTCGATGGCGCTCATGAAGTGGCTTGTGGCGGCGAGGCTCGTGTGGTGACGTATGTCGATGTAGACCATGAGGTGGTAGTGGTCGACGACTATCATGAGATGGTGTGAGTCGATGACGGTCCTTGCCATGCCTAGATGATGGCTCATGCGACTTGGCATGTTGCTTGCGGCGCCTTGTGGAGCTTGGAGAAGAGTGTCGATGACGCTCATGATGGGGGCGCTCTTGATGCTCCATATGGTGTACTTGAAGTCGACGATCTTGTGCATAAGCACTCTCATGGTGGCGCCTTGTGGAGCTCGTAGACGAGTGTCGATGACGATCATGATGAGGACGCTCTTGATGCTCCATATGATGAACTCGCCGTAGATGATCATGTGCATAAGCACTCTCATGGTGGCGCCTCGTGGAGCTCGAAGAAGTGTGTCGATGGCGATCATGTTGGGGACGCTCTTGATGATCCATATGATGGTGCCATCGTTGAGGTCCTCTATCTTCATATGTAGCTCCATTGGCCAAGTAGGTGACTAGGTGAGGCTCCGCCATGGTGTCGATGTCGTAGGCGTGGCGTTGTTCCACCATGTCGTCCATGCTTGATGAGCCATTGTCGATGTAGAGCTCGTCGAAGTCGTCCTCAAAGTGGTGCTCCACCATGTCATCCATGCTTGATGAGCCATTGTCGATGTAGAGCTCCTCGATGTTGGAGATGTCGGTGATGCTCGTGGAGCCATAGTCGGTGTCGAGGTCCACATGTTCCTCCACATCCGCGGTGCTTGAAGAGGTATCCTCCTCGAAGTGCTCCGTGTACTCCTCCGTATCTTCTTCGTCGCTATACATGTTAGCACGACAAGATCTATATGGTGTATGTTAGTGGAAGGAGACTACCTCGCACTCTTACCAAGGTAAGATAGTATTGGGGCAATCAACCAAGCCAAAAGTAAGATCAAGTGTATCGGGGACAAACGCAAAACCACACGCAAAAGCTAGCAAATATGGTGTTAGGCGAGTGTTGTGGAAAGCCAAAAGACAAATCCAAGATCGAGTATGTTGTTAAAAGTGGGTAAGGTCCAAAAATCCAAATGTCAATGTGAAGATCACTATAAACACGGAAAAGTTGTGGAACACACACACGAGATAAGCGGGGTTAGTGCAACCAAAAGTGAGCGGAAAAGTGTATGTACGGATGCTCGGTGTCACACTAACACAAGGAGAGGCAAAGCTTCGGTTGCAAAGGAAGAGACAACTAGATTCGCACGCGGCCTCTCTTCTCGTATCTCTCTTTGCTTAAAAGCTTTTTCTCTTTTGTATATGGTGGCACTTGCACTCGTTTGTATCTTTGGTGGCACTTTGACACTTTGTATGTATGGGCGTATGGATGTATGGATGTATGGTGCTACTCGCACTCTTTTTGTGTTTTTGGGGCTTTTTCACGCACTATGTTAGCGTTAGCCTCGCTTTTGCTATCTTGCCACATGAGTGTTTGCTTGGGTGCCTTACTCAACGCGACACACACACCTCACAATGCGGGGCCACGTGCAATGTCTCGCAACACTAGACAAGCAATGCTCGATGGGATAGATCGCAAAAGGAAGAGGGGTTACAAGGTGACAGCTGCAAGTTATACCTGCGATGGTGGTGGTGGTGGTGGTGGTGGTGGAGATCGCCGGATGTCGAGGTCGAAGGAGGGCGCGAGGGTGCGCCCGGTCTGTGGCTCGGTTGGACCGGAGCCTGGACCGGCCTGTCCGGTTTCCGCCCGGTCGACCGGGTTCTGTGCTGGCTCGTCCGGTCCGTGGCCCGGTTGGCCGGGTTCTCAGTGCTGGCTCGTCCGGTCTCGTGGCCCGGTTGACCGGGTTACGTGCTCGGCTCGTCCGGTCCGTGGCCCGGTTGGCCGGGTTCGAAACCGGGTTTCACGATTTGGAGCTTTCTCTCTCCTGTTCTTCCCCAAACCAAAACCAAATCGACCAAATCGAGGGAAACGATGGAATTGGAGGCTCAAAGTTGGGGAAAGAGTAGATCAAGCACAAAAACATCAGATCCACGGACCAAAACCACTCAAAACGCAACCAAATCACAGATCGGTCAAGAGGCAAATTAGGGCTATTTTTGGGGATTTTTGGGGAAAATTTTTAGAGACGAAATTGGATGGGTGGGGGGTCAAATCCGCGGAAACCAAAGGCTGCCGATACCATATGATGAGGTCTAAGACCCCGTTTGTGGCCCGATCTTGCGGTTGACCCGAAATCCAAGGAGGGAGAGAGGGAGAGCGCGAAGAACACGATGAACACGAAGAACACGAAGAACTCACGCACGCACACCAACCCGATACAATCGATACTTACCCCCGTGGCTCGATGGACCACGCCAATAGAATCAACCCGGGAGAGACGCGCGGTAGAATCCCGGAGTGAGAGATCGGTGAGGGAGATGAATCTAGGAGTGGGAGAGAGAGTGGGTAGCACTAGAATCTCACACTCACAAATCCAATCATCCAACAAGGGTAGCCTTGATACAAAGGGGATGAAACCCTAGGGAGACAAAGCTCAAATCCACATCTAAGCCTAAATCTTGTCTAAAGAGGTAAGGGGGGTGCCTTGGGTCTATATATAGGCATACAAGGCCAGCAAGGGCGAACAGGTACGCGAATGGATAAGTTAAGGCAGTTTGGTGGGTCATTCCCGTCAGATCCGGTTTGGGGTCCGGTCTGACCGGGCCTGTGACCGGGCTGTCCGTCCAAGGGTCCGGTCTGACCGGGCCTGTGACCGGGCTGTCCGGTCAGGGGTCCGGTCGACCGGTCGGAAACCGGGAAACTGCGAGGTTTCCGGTCTTCGCCCGGTACGAGGGAGCTGCGCCCGGTTGGGCGCCCGGTTGACCGGGCCTGGGACCGGACGGCCCGGTTGTGGGTCCGGTCTGACCGGGTCCTGGACCGGCCAGGCCGGGCCTCTTCCTCCCGCCTCTTCTTCCTCTTCCTTCTTCTCTTCTTTCCTTCTTCTTCTCCTCTTCCTTGCACCATGGGAGTTCCTTCTCTCTTGGTCCTTGTCGATGTCGGCACCTATAGACACAATGATGATAGGCATGAGGTAGCATACCATTCACGTTGGTGTTGAGGTCGACCATAGAGAGGAAAGGGTTCACCTTGACATATATAGCGGGGGTTTGTGTTGTTGGTCCACTTGTGGGACTCCTTGGCCATGGTGTAGCGTCGACGATAGGCGGGGCTGCACTTGACGGTCTTGAGGTGGAGGTGTCCGAAGGCCACCCCGCATCATATGAGCCATTCCAAATTCTATCCATGCTTGTTTAACATATCAATCCTTTCCAATAAAGTTGATGATCCTTTTATTTCTAAGTGTTTGGCTCTTCCCATTCATTCTCTAGAAATCATACCTTGCAAGCCAAACCTCATGCCACACCTTAGTACCATAGAGCTATTTTCGATTGTTGTCTTGTTTGATTATGTTGCAATGAATGGTGTGTTTATGTTGTGCTATTTTTTTATCTTATAGTTTGTGCGGAGAGCCACGTGTTTTGATTGAGAGAAAAGGGAACGATCTTCAACTACCAAAAGGCAAGTGACACACCCTCACAAATGTCCTAGATTTTATTCATGCACCGTAGTGATTTTTGTAGTAAGTCTAGGGATATGCTTTGCTATTCACACCTAGTAGAATAGGTACTTGTTCTTGACTTGTATCTTTTGTCGCCATTAAACTTAGTAGGATGCTTAGCTATGCTATGAAAATGTTTTGCTAGTGGTTAAGGAAAAACAACTAAGTTTAATGAACTATCTGGGTGAATGGTGGAGCTTTGGAGCGGGTGGCTGCATCAGGGGGCCCTGTCAACGGCGATACCCAGGTGTGAGTACACATTTGCGGAAAGTCACCCAGGATTAAAGAGATTGTAGACAACCTTGCTCATTAGCTTACCGTACAACCACATGCTATATGGGCTCTGGCTTGACAGAGTATGTTGTGAGAACCCGGATCCTACGTGACAGATGATGTAGGGGATTGTAGGTTGGTACGGGTCCGTAGAGAAAGGTCTGGGGGATTACTTCGGAAAAGTCTCGTCCTAGTCAACATCTGTCCATTTGAGCAAAATGTGCATCATGGAAGAAGAGCAGACTAGGTCATGTGGGTAAATTTGTACAACCTCTGCAGAGTGTTAATTCTAAGTACTTAGCCGTGTCCCCGGTTATGGACAACTTGAGCGAACTGACAAGGCACATGTTCGAAAGTCTCCTCATCCCAACTTCTTAAATTAAAATTTTGATGGGTGAACAAGGGTAGGAGGAATTCACTGGTTTCCATCAGTGGTATTCTAGGTTCATTGATTTCTATCAATGGTACCGCTTAATAGAAGAGATAATGTTTTGAGAAATGATAGGTGAAAACTTGCTTTACGCAAAATTGCTCGAGCTCTACCGGCCAAATGTACACTTAAGTGTTAGGTTGCCATTTGAGTCCACTATAGTGTCATCTTGCCAATACATTCAAAGTATTGACCATTCGTGGCTGTAACTTTTCATGTTGCGAGATGTTTTGAAAGACGAGTGAGTTACGATGATTAGGGTTACGAGTCTATCCTCAACATGCTCGCTTTGTGGCACATGAAGACGAAGGACTCCATGCTGTCTAAGTTTATTCGTTGTGAAACTCTGATGATATGCTAGCCTTGTGCTATGCAATTTGTAATCCTTTATGTAAATTCTGGATCATATGATGTAATAAAGACCCTTGTTTCTTGGTATTACATCTTGTACTGTGTGTGCTAGCGATTGATCCAGGGACTAGCACAGATACGCACAGAGATCGGCACCTTAAAAGGTGAGGTCGCTACATGTACGTAGTTACATAGCCTACATTATTTAAATTTTGAGTTTAATTACTAGGAAAAAGCTAAAAAAACAAATCCATATTTAGTTGCAAATTGAGATCGACAAATCCTTGAACCTATATCTACAAAATTGATGGCACTAACGCATCCTAGCAAGCTGAAAGCAGGTCTACACTATTGATTGCAAAAGGTGGAATTATGAGAAAAATGTGTAACTTTTAAAATTTTGTAGCCCTCCTTCACAAATAACACACATTTAGCTATTTTTGTACAGTAATAAAAAGGGAAATCATTCTTTCATGCATGCATATAATTGTTAGAATCTCTTGTTTGTGAAATTGATTACAATACGAGATGCACATCGATCTCTTCCAAACCTGGGGTCATATGATAACTAAAATGTTTTGTATGGCAGGATTTTGCATCAAAGTACATGCGCACAATGCTCACTTGGGCAGAAAGCCAAGCAAACTCATATTCCGAGGTTTGTATTAATTTGTTATAGAAATTTCATCATCACATATGATTTTGTGTGTATGTTAATTATAATTAAAAGATATTCTTCTAAATTTAAATTTGCTTCAAACATGCCAATAGTACATGTCTACCAATTAATAATTAAGGGTACACCACACATTCTACCTCGTAGGGAACATCCAAAAAAATACTTGATTTTACAGCATGTACTAATTACACATAATCTACAACTCAATGTTGAGTTTAATGATCAACCCAAAACTAGAATATAAATACATATAGTTGCAAATTAGCCGAAAAAAGCTAGTATCTTTTAAAACCCTAGAAAATGGCCATGCATGCATGCATCCGACCCATAATAATTAATTAAGGTCTTGACCTATACTGCTCACGAAGTTTGGAATTCTAGCAAATATGCAACTTGTTTCATTAATTAACCATGGCGAGATAGATGCATGCACACCGATCTCTTAAAAATAGGGTCATATATGTTAAATATAAGTTTGTTAAGGATTTGGCATCCATATATGCTCCCTGGATATACAGATAAGCCCAAGCAAACACATCGAATATTTGTGAAGAAATATTTTTGCTAGAACATTCAAATTTCTAGATTTACATCACACACGATTCAATGCGCAAAAATAAATTATATATATATAATTGAAAATCGAGACAAAAGTCATCAAACTACTAGAAAATGGCCATGCATCCTACTACATCCATCCCAAGCATATATAAGGCTTATATTATATTTAGAAACTCAAACTATGTCGAGTTTGACTAAATTTTTACTAGAACCTTCAGCATGTAAAATACAAATCCATTACCATTAGATAGATAATGAAGTACTAGTAAAGCGAAGTCCAATAAGAAACATAAATTATTCCTTAAGATCACTTAATGCATAAATTGCATATTTATCAATTACATGAAACGATTTTATTCATCAACATTGTTTCACACAAACAATATAACTACCGGTGATGTTTTGTTTGCATCATAGCCAAACTTTGGCAGCAACACTTATCCAGATTGCTAGTGCACTGGGAACAAAAACTTTGACCACCTTCATTAAATCCTCTTTCTCTGCAATCATCGATGCATGACTGAGCATTGCAATTTTTTAAAGCCTCACACTTCCATGGTCCCACTATAAATGCAATACATTACAACATAAACAATTTAGTTAGTTATCTTGTAAAAAAAGTTTCAAAAACAAAATGTATAGCAACAATTTTTTTTCTTTCATATATACAAAATGTAGAGTAAACAAGGAAATCACTTCATACATGCTTGAGAGGATGGAATCATGGACGACATCACCACAACAATAAAGAGAGAAATTGCAACTTTGCTGAGGATCATCCTTGTTTTGCTAGTGATGGGTGACATATTATGTGAAAACACTAGTTGTACTTTATATGATTCTTCTGTCCCCTATTTGATATCCTTTCTACTAGTCTCATCTGAGCGTATTTTTATTGATCCACCATAAGATCATGTGTATAGATCGATTACTTATTGCATTTATGCATACCTTGAGAATTAATGTTGTCATATGATTTTGATATAAAGTAATATACTCTATATCTATATTAAATTCCTTTATACGGTATTTAATGGTGTTTTATTATGTAGAAGGAATCATGATTAATTCTCATGCATTGATTGTGCCATGCATTCGTTTCCTCGGAAATCTGGCTGATAGCTAATATTATTTTTATTGTAAGATATTTTACCATATTGGATACAACTAAATGTCACATCTTTTATTATTGCTATATCCGTGCACACACTATCTATTAATTTTTTATTTTCCTTTGGCACCATATTAATTGATGATGCTTGTATAGGTTCCACGAAAATCTTACACAAAGTAAATAAATGGTATTCTTTTGTGCCGTCTATTTATTACATGTTTATAATCGTAGAATTATTTTACGTTGAACCAAAATAAAATATTTGATATTGATCAACTAGTCTTTATATTCATATATTTAATTAGTGTTCACTTTTCTTTGTGATCATACGTAAACTTATGTACACCCACTTTTGTATACACCATATTCCTCTATTTTAGTATTTAATGCTCGTTCTCGTATAGATTCAATCATTGTATAATTTCATATATTTTCTATATCTTGCATTTATTTCTATGGATCAACTTTTCCATATTAAGTACAAACTAGCACAAATTCACGTGCGTTGCTACAGTCTAATAAATTTATAACACGATAATTAGTAAATTAATGCCTTAAATTTTCAGAAGAAAAACCATAGATGAGACTACGATCCTGGTTCACCATAGTGAACTTGTAAACTTTGCCCGCTTCTTTCCGAGGTAAGATCGTGCTAATTAGATCTTACTTTTTTTCGGAAAACATGAATTTAGTGTTTCATCATAAGAATGCCCCGCCACACATCGTGAACAAAATACGTAGTGCCATTTATAACAGTTGCACATGTTCAAATTTTTAAAATCAGACATTTTAAACTATGCAATATTCATAACAAAATCACATGGGACGGATGTTACCTAGATTCACCACGAAGCAAAATCTTGCCGCAAACGTCGCCAAAAAACAGGTTGTAGGCAACTCAAGCTAGTAGAACAAAAATGTAGAAGAAATAAAAGAAAAATAATGTACTATAGCATGTTCTATTGAGCAATACCAGAAACAGAAAGGCAACAACGTGGCACAATCTCGCCGCTGTGTTGTTTTTAATCTGAATCTCATCTCTATCTAATCGTTCTCCTTGCTAGGCTCCATTACGGATTACCGATTCCACTGGATTGTTCTAGTTGGGCTCATGAGCTGCCAAGAGAACCAGACACGTGGCCCAAAAATCCATAGGTTGCGACAGCAGCATCACTTTGCGCTCATGGAAAAGTCCTTTCTCCCCGGCGAGCCGGATCTCCTCAATCTCTCTGCTTCCCGCCGCTACTCTCTGCATCTCCCCGCGCCCGCATACCACAGTCGAGCGCGTGCTAGTATCCCCAAATCGGAAGGGGTTGGGTACGGGGCAAAGGGATGGGGATTGGAGGACCCTCTCGTTTTCTGGTTTGACCATGTCATGCTCTACTTTTTTTTTCGAGAAGTTGTTCACTTAGAGGGAAAAGTAGCGAACCGGTAAGTTAAAAGGCGGTGGCTGTCATATGTAAATAGTCAGAAAATGTGGTCTAGATTTGGAGTGACTTGCCACGGTCGCATTGCAATCTTATTTGTAGAAGATACTCCCTCCTCTGTACTAACTTCGAGTCAATTAAAAAGAAACGGAGGGAGTAGAAGAGAAGAGAAGGAAGACCGATCTTATCGAAAGCATTTGGGTGCATATTTCTTAAATCAAAGAGAAACTACCAAGTTCCTCGTATATAATCATTAATCAACTTCCTCTGTTCACTAATATAAGATGTATTGATACTAAATTAGCTTGCCAAAACGTTGTATATTAGTGAACAGAGGGAGTAGTTTTTTATTGAGGAATGGGACCAACTTCTCAGTTTAAGACATGTGTGCAACAATCGTAATTTAGTACTTCTGGCTTTCCATTCCCATAATTACCTCATAACCAAGCCTCCCCCTTTGGGTTTAAAACATGTGGATATAAATCATTCATATCCGTGTCAAATGTCCGCGCGCTGCTGCGAAAGAGCAAAAAATAATTAACTTTAAAAGTAGAAATAAAAGTTTGTTGATTTGAAACACATAAATCAACACATCGGCAAAAGCATGGTTATGATGCCTTGTGTTCTTTCTTATAGTCTTGTAAGTGAAAACAATGCATCATCAATGGCATAGTTATCATATCTTGTATTCTTGCTTATTGTCTTGTAAGTGAACCGAAAGATTGCCAAGTGAGCTTACACATATGTAGTGAATGTGAATATATTATTTGACTGAATATGTCAGAAGTTGTTCAGAACTTTCAATTCCCAGTGCTCGCTTGTACTGGTGTATTGCTCAAACAAATATAAGCATCTTTTAACTGCGTTACCCCGCTAGTCCATCGCCCTTATATACTTGGATATTTATCCATGCTGTGCAAAAATAGTCTATCAGACTGTCGGCGGGATATTGCCATCTCCAGCAGAAGTTGGCTTGGGTTTCTTGTTCGTTTTCCAGAAAAAGAGTTTCTACTGTGAGGTTTTGAGTTTGATCTAGGGTCCAAGGTTTTGAGTTTGATCTAGGGTCCATCAATCCTCTTGTGATCTTTTACCAGCTTTACAAGAGGCAAAGCAAAGCGTGTCGATGCATGATATGGAAGTGCTTGCTGCCGAAGCTGACCAGCCTGACCTTCACCGGTAGAGAACAAGTCTTCGTTACCGGTTTGGAAGAGCATTTAGTCCCAGTTCCCCATTCGGGACTGTCAAAAAAGCTTTAGTCCCGGTTTGCTTATGAATCGGGACAAACGACCCTCTACGTGGCTGCGATATAGCGTTTAAGCTGGAGGACATTTAGTCCCGGCTCGTAAGCCCAACCATGAATAACGATTATTTTCTAAAATTATTTTTCTTTTTCCTAATTTCCTTTTTCTAATTATTTGACTCGTTACTCTCTCACTTGAACCATTTTTAACACTAATTACACTTAATCTTTGGTCAAATTCTAGACTTTGTCACTTACCAGTCGGTCACCCATCGTCACACTAGTCCACCCTCAGCATGCTTAACTCCTCGGTTCTTTCCTACTGTGCTCCCGTGAATGTGATTGTACTTGTTGTAAATACTACAATATCAATCAAATTAACTCTTATACCATTATGTCACAATTTTGTATTTTTTGAAACCAAAAATAATTATTTAAGTAAACAATACTGAATAAGATAATAATATTGAATTCCAATGAAAATAAAATAAGTAACAAAACTATTTATTATTATCATATGCATTATTTATATAATATGGCATAATTAATATCTTTAAATATGTAAATCGCAATTGGACAAATAATATATCCATTATTATTAGAAAAATGTGGGGAATTTGAATATGAAATCATTTTGTTTTTATTCATTCATTTATTATTATTATTATTATCAAATAATATATGCATTATTCATATAATATGGCATAATTATTATCTTTAAATCTGTAAATCATTGGAAAAATAATATATCCATTATTATTAGAAAATTTTGGGAATTTATATATGAAATAATTTTGTTTTTATTCAATTTTTATAATTATTATGAAATAATATATGCATTATTCATATAATATGGCATAACTATTATCTTTAAATCTGTAAATCGCAATTGGACAAATAATATATCCATTATTATTAGAAAAATGCGGGGAATTTGAATATGAATTTTTTTTATTCATTTTTTTATTATCATCACATAATATATGCATTATGCATATAATATGGCATAATTATTATCTTTAAATCTGTAAATCGCAATTGGACAAATAATATATCAATTATTATTCGAAAAATGTGGGGAATTTGAATATGATTATTTATTTATTATTATCGTCACATAATATATGCATTATTCATATAATATGGCATAATTATTATCTTTAAATCTGTAAATTGCAATTGGACAAATAATATATCCATTATTATTAGAAAAATGTGGGGAATTTGAATATGAAATAGTTTAGTTTTTATTCATTTACTATCATTATTATCAAATAATATATGCATTATTCATATAATATGTCATAATTATTATCTTTAAATCTGTAAATCGCAATTGGACAAATAATATATCCATTATTATTAGAAAAATGTGGGGAATTTGAATGTGAAATAATTTTATTTTTATTCATTTTTTATTATTATTAGAAAAATATGGGGAATTTGAATAACAATAGAAAGATTTGATATATTGAGACGATTCATAGGTTCATACAAATATAGAAGGCACACACACCACACGCCACACACCACATCACCATCTACTCATCATCAATAATATTGAGACGATCAACCTGGCTATTGTAGCTAAGTAGCCTCCAAAACCTCCTAGCCATCTCGAAGCCCAGGCGGGCGTATAGAGCTGCATAGTGCACTTGCTCATAGCTCAATGGAACATTCACTACAAACAACTCGCAAGTCCATATGGGCAAAAACCGTCATAGAGTCGTGTTGCTGACGGTTTAGAAGATCGTGACCAAACTCGCGTCACACATGGACCGGCTGACGGTTAGGGAAGTGATACGTCTCCAACGTATCCATAATTTCTGATGTTCCATGCTTGTTTTATGACAATACTTACATGTTTTGCTTGCACTTTATAATGTTTTTATGCATTTTCCGGAACTAACCTATTAACAAGATGCCACGAGTGCCAGTTCTCGTTTTCTGCTCGTTTTTGGTTCCGGAAAGGCTGTTCGGGCAATATTCTCGAATTCGACGAAATCAACGCCAAACATCCTATTTTTCCCGGAAGCATCCGTAACACCGAAGGAGAGTCGGAGGAGAGCCAGGGGGCCACCACACGGGTGGGCCGCGTGGCCTACACCCTGGCCGCGCCGGCCCGGTGTGGGGCCACCCTGCCGCCCCTCCGCGCCGCCTCTTCGCCTATTTAAGCCCTTTCGACCTAAAAACGCAGTACCAATTGACGAAACTCCAGAAAGACTCGAGGGGCGCCGCCACCATCGCGAAACTCCAATTCGGGGGACAAAAGTCTCTGTTCCGGCACCCTGCCGGGACGGGGAAGTGCCCCCGGAAGCCATCTCCATCAACGCCACCGCCTCCATCATGCTCCTTGAGTAGTTCCCCCATGGACTACGGGTTCTAGCTGTAGCTAGTTGATATTCTCTCCCACATGTACTTCAATACAATGATCTCATGAGCTGCCTTACATGATTGAGATTCATCTGATGTAATCGGTGTTGTGTTTGTCGGGATCCGATGGATTGTTACGTTATGATTGTCTATCTACAAAGTTTGTGAAGTTATTGTTGTTGCAATCTTGTTATGCTTAATGCTTGTCACTAGGGCCCGAGTGGCATGATCTTAGATTTGAACTCTATACTTATTGCTTAGATTGTATCTATAAGTTGTATGCACATGTCTATGTCCGGAACCAAAGGCCCCAAAGTGACAGAAATTGGGACAACTGGAGGGAAAGGCTTAGATATGAGGATCACATGTTTTCACCGAGTGTTAATGCTTTGCTCCGGTGCTCTATTGAAAGGAGTACCTTAATTTCCAGTAGATTCCCTAGAGGCCCGGCTGCCACCGGCTGGTAGGACAAAAGATGTTGTACAAGTTTCTCATTGCGAGCATGTATGACTATATATGGAAAACATGCCTACATGATTAATGATCTTGATATTCTGTCTTAATGCTATTTCAATCCTATCAATTGCCCGACTGTAATTTGTTCACCCAACACTTGTTATTGGAGAGTTGCCACTAGTGTAGATAGCTAGGAACCCCGGTCCATCTTTCATCATCATATACTCGTTCTACATGACATTGGAAGTAGTATCAACTATTTTCCGGTGCCATTGCTCTCATATTACTATTACTGCTTCGCTGTGCTATCGTTATTACTCTTGCTCTCATATTACTGCTACTTTCACATCACCCCTATTGCTAGTGCTTTTCCAGGTGCAGCTAAATTGACAACTCAGTTGTTAAGGCTTATAAGTATTCTTTACATCCCCTTGTGTCGAATCAATAAATTTGGGTTTTACTTCCCTCGAAGACTGCCGCGATCCCCTATACTTGTGGGTTATCAAGACCGTTTTCTGGCGCCGTTGCTGGGGAGGCATAGCTCTACTCATAAGTTCACCTGGGGAGTACACTCTACCTCTCTCTCTGTTTTTATTTTGTCTTATTTTGTTTTGCTTAGTTTACTTTTGTCTAGTTTATTTGTTCTTAGTTTATTTCTGTCTGGTATTATTTTGCTTAGTTTACTTTTGCTTAGTTTCTTTTTGTCTTGTTTTACTTTTCTTATATACCCAAAAATCCATAAAAAATTGAAAAACCTAAAAATTAAAAACTGCTGTTATGGGAGAACCAACAACCTACTTGGAGCTTATAGAATATTATAATAATTATAGAGAATCAAGAGCGGGAAAAGTGATGAGTGCTGTGATAGAAAAATTGAATACAATTGCTAAATTCTTGCTTAAACGCCATGATATAAACTGTTGCTCTCAACAGGACACTAAACATCTTAAATTTCAATGTGGCTTTAGTGAGGAATTTTTAATTAAGAACTATAATCGGAATAGCTATATTCATTTTGGGTTTCAAGAGGTAGAATAATTTGTCATATTTATGGGAGCCTCTGAGATAGAATCCTTCATGGTTAAAAATTATGAAACTTGTGTTGTTGGTAAGGACCTTAAAGATTATGTCTCTTCTATCCTTAATTTTTGCAATGAAAGTTACACTGATAATCCTTATATCATTGATTATAAAGAGAGACTCATTAATGCACAAGAATGCACTCACAATTTGCAAGGACCTGTGGAAGAAGAAATTGATGAACCTGAAAGCTCATTGGATGAAAAAGAGAAGGAAATTGATGAACCTGAAAGCTCATTGGATGAAAAAGAAGAGGAGAGTGATGAACAAAAGGAGGAAGAATGGATTAGCTACCCATGCCAACCTTCTAATGAGAGTAACTCTTTGTCTCTTACACTATTTGATTGTCCTCCATGCTTACCAAAGGAGGTTGAATGTTATGTTCCTGTGGATTCTCTTGAAATATTCCCTATGAGTAAAACTTGTGAGAATAATTATGCTACTGTTATTTATGATAATCCATGCTACTTTGATAAATCTTATGATAATGCTTTGTTTGTGCCTGATGTCGAAATGCATGGTACTAAAGAGTTTTGCGTAGCAAATGTTTATGATAAAGCTCTTGATGATGGTCCTATGTTACTTGATAATATTAATTGTACTACTAATGAAAATGGGATTGGAGAGGTCTTGACATTATCTATGAGTCCCATATCTCTTGAGATTGATCAACCATCTTGTTATATTATTGATAAAAGTGTGTTTGGAAGTTTTAATCGCACTATTTTTGAGCTTGATAAAAATTATGTGTTTATGGATCATGAAAAGTATGCTGCATGTGATAGTTATATTGTTGAGTTCATCCATGAAGCTACTGAAAATTATTATGAGAGAGGAAAATATGGTTGTAGAAATTTGCATGGTACTAAAACACCTCTCTATATGCTTAAAATTTTGAAGTTACTCTTGTTTTATCTTCTTATGCTTGTCACTTTGTTCTTCATGAATTTATTTGTGTACAAGATTCCTATCCATAGGAAGTGGGTTAGACTTAAATGTGTTTTGAATTTGCTTCTTGATGCTCTCTTTTGCTTCAACTCTTATTTCTTGCGAGTGCATCATCAAAATTGCTGAGCCCATCTTAATGGCTATAAAGAAAGAACTTCTTGGGAGATAACCCATGTGTTTATTTTGCTAAAGTACCTCTATTTTATATTTGTGTCTTGGAAGTTGTTACTACTGTAGCAACCTCTTCTTATCTTATTTTATCGCATTGTTGTGCCAAGTAATTTGATAGTAAGTTCCATACTAGATTTGGATTACTGCGCAGAAACAGATTTCTTGCTGTCACGAATCTGGGCCTAATTCTCTGTAGGTAACTCAGAAAATTATGCCAATTTACGTGAGTGATCCTCAGATATGTACGCAACTTTCATTCAATTTGAGCATTTTCATTTGAGCAAGTCTGGTGCCTCTTTAAAATTCGTCTTTACGGATTGTTCTGTTTTGACAGATTCTGCCTTTTATTTCGCATTGCTTCTTTCGCTGTGTTGGGTGGATTTCTTTGTTCCATTACCTTCCAGTAGCTTTGATCAATGTCCAGAAGTGTTAAGAGTGATTGTGTCACCTCTGAACATGTGAGTTTTTATTATGCACTAACCCTCTAATGAGTTTGTTTCGAGTTTGGTGTGGAGGAAGTTTTCAAGGGTCAAGAGAGGAGGATGATATACTATGATCAAGAAGAGTGAAGAGTCTAAGCTTGGGGATGCCCCCGTGGTTCATCCCTGCATATTTCAAGAAGACTCAAGCATCTAAGGTTGGGGATGCCCAAGGCATCCCCTTCTTCATCGACAAATTATCAGGTTTCTTCTCTTGAAACTATATTTTTATTCGGTCACATCTTATGTACTTTGCTTGGAGCGTCTGTTTGTTTTTGTTTTTGTTTTTGTTTGAATAATATCAGATCCTAGCAATCCTTGTTTGGGAGAGAGACACGCTCCGCTTTTTCATATGAACACTTGTTCTTCGCTTTACTTTTAATGTTCAATGATAAAAGTTGGAAGCTACATCACTTATGGTTATTTGGTTGGAAACAGAAAATGCCTCATATTGTATTGAATAATTTGACACTTGGCAATTGTTTTGAGCTCTCAAGTAGATCATGATTAAGTTTTTTCATGTAGTTTAAACCTATTAGTGGAGAACTACTGTAGAGCTTGTTGAAATTGGTTTGCATGATTGGTCTCTCTTAAGGTCTAGATATTTTCACGGTAAAAGTGTTTGAGCAACAAGGAAGACGAGTGTAGAGTATTATAATGCTTGCAATATGTTCTTATGTAAGTTTTGCTGTACCGGTTCATACTTGTGTTTGCTTCAAATAACCTTGCTAGCCAAAGCCTTGTACTGAGAGGGAATGTTTCTCGTGCATCCAAAACCTTGAGCCAAAACCTACGCCATTTGTGTCCACCATATCTACCTACTATGTGGTATTTTCTGCCATTCCAAGTAAATACTTCATGTGCTACATTTAAACCTTCAAAATGCTTCTTAATTTGTGTTGATGTTTTATAGCTCATGAGGAAGTATGTGGTGTTTTATCTTTCAACCTTGTCATTTACTCTTGACAGACTCTCACCAATGGAGTAGTGGCTTCATCCGCTTATCCAATAATTTTGCAAAAAGAGCTGGCAATGGGGTTCCCAGCCCCAATTAATTAACTTGCATTAATAATTCTCTTCACGTGTTTTGCCCCGATCTATCGGTAAGCAACTTAATTTTGCAAATAGACACTCCTTCATGGTATGTGAATGTTGGAAGGCACCCGAGGATTCGGTTAGCCATGGCTTGTGTAAGCAAAAGGTTGGGAGGAGTGTCATCCATAAATAATGAAACTAAAATACATGTGTAAACAAAAGAGAAGAGGGATGATCTACCTTGCTTGGTAGAGATAACGTCCTTCATGGGAGCCGCTCTTGAAAGTCTGGTTGATGAGGTAGTTAGAGTGCCCACTATCATTCGTTGACAACAACAAACACCTCTCAAAACTTTACTTTTATGCTCTCTATATGATTTCAAAACTTAAAAAGCTCTAGCACATTGATACGTCTCCAACGTATCGATAATTTCTTGTGTTCCATGCCACATTATTGATGTTATCTACATGTTTTATGCACACTTTATATCATATTCGTGCATTTTCTGGAACTAACCTATTAACAAGATGCCGAAGTGCCGATTCTTTGTTTTCTGCTGTTTTTGGTTTCGAAATCCTAGTAAAGAAATATTCTCGGAATTGGACGAAATAAAAGCCCGGAGGCCTATTTTCTCACGAAGCTTCCGGAAGACCGAAGACGAGACGAAGAGGGGCCACGGGGTGGCCAAACCCTAGGGCGGCGCGGCCCCCCCTTGGCCGCGCGGCCCCGTGGTGTGGGCCCCCGTGCCGCCTCTCGACTTGCCCTTCCGCCTACAAATAGCCTCCGTGACGAAACCCCCAGTACCGAGAGCCACGATACGGAAAACATTACTGAGACGCCGTCACCGCCGATCCCATCTCGGGGGATCCAGGAGATCGCCTCCGGCACCCTGCCGGAGAGGGGAATCATCTCCCGGAGGACTCTACGCCGCCATGGTCGCCTCCGGAGTGATGAGTGAGTAGTCTACCCCTGGACTATGGGTCCATAGCAGTAGCTAGATGGTTGTCTTCTCCCCATTGTGCTATCATTGTCGGATCTTGTGAGCTGCCTATCATGATCAAGATCATCTATATGTAATTCTATATGTTGCGTTTGTTGGGATCCGATGAATAGAGAATACTTGTTATGTTGATTATCAAAGTTATGCTTATGTGTTGTTTATGATCTTGCATGCTCTCCTTTATTAGTAGATGCTCTGGCCAAGTAGATGCTTTTAACTCCAAGAGGGAGTACTTATGCTCGATAGTGGGTTCATGCCTGCATTGACACCTGGACGGTGACGAGAAAGTTCTAAGGTTGTGTTGTCTTGTTGCCACTAGGGATAAAACATTGATGCTATGTCTAAGGATGTAGTTGTTGATTACATTACGCACCATACTTAATGCAATTGTCCGTTGCTTAGCAACTTAATGCTGGAGGGGTTCGGATGATAACTCTGAAGGTGGACTTTTTAGGCATAGATGCGAGTTGGATGGCGGTCTATGTACTTTGTCGTAATGCCCAATTAAATCTCACTATACTCATCATGATATGTATGTGCATTGTCATGCTCTCTTTATTTGTCAATTGCCCAAGCTGTAATTTGTTCACCCAACATGCTGTTCGTCTTATGGGAGAGACACCTCTAGTGAGCTGTGGACCCCGGTCCAATTCTCTTTACTTGAAATACAATCTCTCGCAATACTTGTTCTACTGTTTTTCGCAAACAATCATCTTCCACACAATACGGTTAATCCTTTGTTACAGCAAGCCGGTGAGATTGACAACCTCACTTGTTTCGTTGGGGCAAAGTACTTTGGTTGTGTTGTGCGGGTTCCACGTTGGCGCCGGAATCCCCGGTGTTGCGCCGCACTACATCCCGCCGCCATCAACCTTCAACGTGCTTCTTGGCTCCTCCTGGTTCGATAAACCTTGGTTTCTTTACGAGGGAAAACTTGCTGCTGTGCGCATCATACCTTCCTCTTGGGGTTGCCCAACGAACGTGTGAAATACACGCCATCAAGCTCTTTTACGGCGCCGTTGCCGGGGAGATCAAGACACGCCGCAAGGGGAGTCTCCACTTCTCAATCTCTTTACTTTGTTTTTGTCTTGCTTTATTTTATTTACTACTTTGTTTGCTGCACTAAATCAAAATACAAAAAAATTAGTTGCTAGTTTTACTTTATTTGCTATCTTGTTTGCTATATCGAAAACACAAAAAAATTAGTTTACTTGCATTTACTTTATCTAGTTTGCTTTATTTACTTGTCTTGCACTCTACACTAAAAATTCAAAAAAACTAGTTACTTTTGTTACCATGTCTAGCTCCGAACCTGTTACTTCTTCGCCTGAAGAATTAGTCTTCACTTTTAAACAAGGGGATGAGGAGAGTTTTAAGGATGCTTGGTCTAGAATTTTTACTTCCTATCGTAAAGCTGAACCTCAAATGACTCTGAGTTTGCTCCTTAGTAATTTTTATTTTGGTCTTATGGTTCGCTATAGATATGCTTTGGATACTTTAGTGGGAGGAGATTTCCTTCATTGCAATGGGGATCAAGCTTTTAATGCCATAAAGAAGTTGGTTGCATCATATGATTCGGCTAATAACTTTGATTCGGTCCTCGCTAGCATATATAGTAGATTAAATACTCCGGAGATAAGTACATCTCGCTTGAATGATAACTATTGCCACGTTCGTAATCGTCTTGAACAAGTTTTAGTGAACTCTAAACTCTCATTGTGGGATCCTGCTGTTAAAATTGCTATCGGTGATCGAACCCTCCATGCCTCTTCGTGATATTATGTATGAATTTTGCCTTATGCCTGAAAGTATTTATAAATCTTTGAAACTTTGGGGAGTCGAGGAAGGAGGAGAAGAGATAACTCTCATTGATAACTCTACTATAATCCCTAAAGGAATAGCTGCAGGTGTGCATACAACTATTTGTGGAAGAACAATATCTATTGATTATCTCGTTGTTGAAACAGGAAAACTCACACTCGGAAGATCCCTGCTTGAAACTATTGGGAGCGAGTCATTGATGTTGGAGAAGGCACTTTGAAATTCACCTCTATACCGGGAGAAACTCGTATATTTACTAAACCAAAGGGAAAGAAAAACAATAAGAAAGGTAAGGGTAAAGCCCAAGGTAATGTTGATGCTCCACCCTTCGATAATACTTGATACACACTTTCTGCGCCTAGCTGAAAGGCGTTAAAGAAAAGCGCTTATGGGAGACAACCCATGTTTTTACCTACAGTACTTTGTTTTTATTTTGTGTCTTGGAAGTTGTTTACTACTGTAGCAACCTCTCCTTATCTTAGTTTTGAGTTTTGTTGTGCCAAGTTAAGCCGTTGATAGAAAAGTAAGTACTAGATTTGGATTACTGCGCAGTTTCAGATTTCTTTGCTGTCACGAATCTGAGCCCACTGCCCTGCAGGAAGCTCAGAAAATTATGCCAATTTACGTGCATGATCCCCAGATATGTACGCAACTTTCATTCAATTTGAGCATTTTCATTTGAGCAAGTCTGGTGCCATTTTAAAATTCGTCAATACGAACTGTTCTGTTTTGACAGATTCTGCCTTTTATTTCGCATTGCCTCTTTCGCTATGTTGGATGAATTTCTTTGATCCACTAATGTCCAGTAGCATTATGCAATGTCCAGAAGTGTTAAGAATGATTGTGTCACCTCTGAATATGTCAATTTATATTGTGCACTAACCCTCTAATGAGTTGTTTCGAGTTTGGTGTGGAGGAAGTTTTCAAGGATCAAGAGAGGAGTATGATACAACATGATCAAGGAGAGTGAAAGCTCTAAGCTTGGGGATGCACCCGGTGGTTCACCCCTGCATATATCAAGAAGACTCAAGCGTATAAGCTTGGGGATGCCCAAGGCATCCCCTTCTTCATCGACAAATTATCAGGTTCCTCCCCGAAACTACATTTTTATTCGGCCACATCTTATGTGCTTTTTCTTGGAGCGTCGGTTTGTTTTTGTTTTTGTTTTGTTTGAATAAAATGGATCCTAGCATTCACTTTATGGGAGAGATACACACTCCGCTGTAGCATATGGACAAATATGTCCTTGGTTTCTACTCATAGTATTCATGGCGAAGTTTCTCCTTCGTTAAATTGTTATATGGTTGGAATTGGAAAATGATACATGTAGTAATTGCTATAAATGTCTTGGGTAATGTGATACTTGGCAATTGTTGTGCTCATGTTTAAGCTCTTGCATCATATGCTTTGCACCCATTAATGAAGGAATACATAGAGCATGCTAAAATTTGGTTTGCATATTTGGTTTCTCTAAGGTCTAGATAATTTCTAGTATTGAGTTTGAACAACAAGGAAGACGGTGTAGAGTCTTATAATGCTTTCAATATGTCTTTTATGTGAGTTTTGCTGTACCGTTCATCCTTGTGTTTGTTTCAAATAAGCCTTGCTAGCCTAAACCTTGTATCGAGAGGGAATACTTCTCATGCATCCAAAATACTTGAGCCAACCACTATGCCATTTGTGTCCACCATACCTACCTATACTACATGGTATTTTCCCGCCATTCCAAAGTAAATTGCTTGAGTGCTACCTTTAAAATTCCATCATTCACCTTTGCAATATATAGCTCATGGGACAAATAGCTTAAAAACTATTGTGGTATTGAATATGTAATTATGCACTTTATCTCTTATTAAGTTGCTTGTTGTGCGATAACCATGTTTATCGGGGAACGCCATCAACTCATTGTTGAATTTCATGTGAGTTGCTATGCATGTTCGTCTTGTCCGAAGTAAGGGCGATCTACACTGAGTTGAATGGTTTGAGCATGCATATTGTGAGAGAAGAACATTGGGCCGCTAACTAAAGCCATGTTCCATGGTGGAAGTTTCAGCTTTGGACAAACATCCTCAAATCTCTAATGAGAAAAGAATTAATTGTTGTTGAATGCTTAAAGCATTAAAAGAGGAGTCCATTATCTCGTTGTCTATGTTGTCCCGGTATGGATGTCTAAGTTGAGAATAATCAAAAGCGAGAAATCCAAATGCGAGCTTTCTCCTTAGACCTTTGTACGAGGCGGCATAGAGGTACCCCTTTGTGATACTTGGTTAAAGCATATGTATTGCGGTGATAATCCGGGTAGTCCAAGCTAATTAGGACAAGGTGCGAGCACTATTAGTACACTATGCATGAGGCTTGCAACTTATAAGATATAATTTACATGATGCATAGTGTACTAATAGTGCTCACCTTGTCCTAGTGCTTGGACTATGGATTATCACCTGTATATGTAACAAAGTGTACAAAGCCGCCATACAAGTCTAAGGAAAAGCTCGCATTGGATATAAACATTCTCAACTAGCATACCGGGACAACATAGACAACAGATGATGGACTCTCA
>NW_025901134.1:0-17928 GCF_022539505.1 Lolium rigidum | reverse complement strand
CCTCAAGAAGCAAACACTTGTGTGAATCTGTGCATTGATTCCTACATACTTGCATATTGTACTTGTTATATTACTCTATGTTGACAATTATCCATGAGATATACATGTTACAAGTTGAAAGCAACCGCTGAAACTTAATCTTCCTTTGTGTTGCTTCAATGCCTTTACTTTGATTTATTGCTTTATGAGTTAACTCTTATGCAAGACTTATTAATACTTGTCTTGAAGTACTATTCATGAAAAGTCTTTGCTTTATGATTCACTTGTTTACTCATGTCATTACCATTGTTTTGATCGCTGCATTCATTACATATGTTTACAAATAGTATGATCAAGGTTATTGTGGCATGTCACTTCAGAAATTATCTTTGTTATCGTTTTACCTGCTCGGGACGAGCAGAACTAAGCTTGGGGATGCTTGATACGTCTCCGACGTATCGATAATTTCTTATGTTCTATGTCATATTATTGATGATACCTACATGTTTTATGCACACTTTATGTCATATTCGTGCATTTTCTCGGAACTAACCTATTAACAAGATGCCGAAGTGCCGGTTCTCGTTTTCTCGCTGTTTTTGGTTTCAGAAATCCTAGTAACGAAATATTCTCGGAATTGGACGAAACGAAGACCCAGGGGCCTATTTTGCCACGAACCTTCCAGAAGACCGAAGAGCATACGAAGTGGGGCCACGAGGTGGCGACACCACAAGGCGGCGCGGCCAAGGGGGGGCCCGCGCCGCCCTATGGTGTGGGCCCCTCGTTCGCCCCCCGACTCTGCCCTTCCGCCTACTTAAAGCCTCCGTCGCGAAACCCCTGAGGCGAAAAACCACGATACAGAAAACCTTACTGAGATGCCGCCGCCGCCGATCCCATCTCGGGGGATTCTGGAGATCTCCTCCGCACCCCGCCGGAGAGGGGATTCATCTCCCGGAGGACTCTACACCGCCATGGTCGCCTCCGGAGTGATGAGTGAGTAGTTCACCCCCGGACTATGGGTCCATAGCAGTAGCTAGATGGTTGTCTTCTCCTCATTGTGCTTCATTGTTGGATCTTGTGAGCTGCCTAACATGATCAAGATCATCTATCTGTAATACTCTATGTTGTGTTTGTCGGGATCCGATGGATAGAGAATACCATGTTATGTTAATTATCAAGTTATTACATATGTGTTGTTTATGATCTTGCATGCTCTCCGTTACTAGTAGAGGCTCGGCCAAGTTTTTGCTTTTAACTCCAAGAGGGAGTATTTATGCTCGATAGTGGGTTCATGCCCGCATTGACACCTGGGACAAAGGACGTAAAGTTCTAAGGTTGTGGTGTGCCGTTGCCACTAGGGATAAAACATTGGCGCTATGTCGGAGGATGTAGTTGTCGATTACATTACGCACCATACTTAATGCAATTGTCCGTTGCTTTGCAACTTAATATCGGAAGGGGTTCGGACCATAACCCGAAGGTGGACTTTTTAGGCATAGATGCGATTGGATGGCGGTCTATGTACTTTGTCGTAATGCCCAATTAAATCTCACTATACTTACCATGCCATGTATGTGCATTGTTATGCCCTCTCTATTTGTCAATTGCCCGACCGTAATTTGTTCACCCAACATGCTTTTATCTTATGGGAGAGACACCTCTAGTGAACTCGTGGACCCCGGTCCATTCTTTAATACCGAAATACAAATCTGCTGCAATACTTGTTTTTACCGTTTTCTCCGCAAACAATCATCTTCCACACAATTCGGTTAATCCTTTGTTACAGCAAGCCGGTGAGATTGACAACCTCACTGTTTCGTTGGGGCAAAGTACTTTGGTTGTGTTGTGCAGGTTCCACGTTGGCGCCGGAATCTCCGGTGTTGCGCCGCACTACATCCCGCCGCCATCAACCTTCAACGTGCTTCTTGACTCCTACTGGTTTGATTAAACCTTGGTTTCTTACTGAGGGAAACTTGCCGCTGTGCGCATCACACCTTCCTCTTGGGGTTCCCAACGGACGTGTCAACTACACGCATCAGCAGCCATTTTCAAATCCCTTTGAAGGTATTACTCCTTGGTATGTGACTCCTCCACCCATCCAATTTAGTTTTGATATGATGCTTTGTATGGTGAGAAAAAATGCTGCTCTTCGTGTCACATCTCATGGATGAAAAATCCATGGATCTGAAGTTTTTAGGTTGAAATGATTTGTAGTCTTGCTTGGTAGACCCTCCATGAGTATTCCTAAATAGTTATAACTTGATACATCTAATTGTTTAGTATTTTTTATTAAAGTGCAGCAATGTATCATTTACCATGAACAAGGGCAAAGGCCTCTGTGGTGGTATAAGGCCAAGAAGAAGCACTAGAGTCTCCATCAACCTCGATGAAGAACATCTATGGGAGGATGACATGCTTATGAAGGTGGAAGGTTTGAAAAATTGTCAATATATATACCCCTCGCTGCTGATCTAATATTGCATCAAGTCTTTGCAAGCGAACATTATTTTCTATCCCTATTTTCCATATCTCATCTCTCGCAACTAGTCATGTCTTCGCGGTGGAGCACCCCGATGGTACGATTCCCGTGTGCATCATGAAAGTCATTGCTTAAGGATCTACAACAACACTCAAGCTTGGGGGAGTTTTATCCAGTCTTTAATACTTTTTAGTTTATCACATTGCTTTTAGTTGTGATCTTTAGGTTGGTTTTTCTTCTATCTAGTAGGTATCGATTTTCTCATAGCTTGGAAAGCTCTGAGAGCATTATCATTTATCTTTGGTCGAGTGGATTTTGGAATAAAATATGATTCTTTTGTTTGGAGATTTATGGTAACACTAATGCGTAGTGCGCCTCATATCCAGAAGTTTCAGTTACATCTTGTCTTGAATTAGATTAAGTTGAGTGTGTTGAAAATGTATAGAACTTCTCAAACAAACAAAAACTTGCAACAAAGGAAAGATCCATGCAAGTGATGTTTACAAACAAAGAAAAAATACCTTGAATTTTGGGTAGAGATATGGTTTTGTAGAACAAATAGTTAGGAAGATATGATGACAAGGGGACATGAGATACTCTTATGCTACTTAGTAATCAACGAGTAAACTGAGGGCCATGGATATTTCAATACATATGCTCAACAGAGAAGTGTATGAAAGGCAGGCACCCGAGGATTCAGTTAGCCATGGAAAGTGAAAGACAAAGCTTGAGTAGAGCATATGCCATGATTCAAAGATCCATGAATAAGGTTTATACTGGTTACTAGGAGGCAAGACCCGACTCAGCAGTCCCACCGGTGGCTATCCAAAATCCAAAGAAACCCGTTAACTGATGCCATTTAAAAGATGGTGAAAGTGTTTTACAAAGTCAAACTTGATGTTTATCTTGTTGTTTAATTTTTTTCTTATTTTAACTACTTTTCTATGAGAGTTTATCTTCATTGCAAAGGCAAGAGTAAAAATCAAAGAGAGCAAGGTAAAAATCCATGCAAAGCAATAGCAAAGAGAAAACTGAGACTTGTTCAATTGTCCAACATGCAATGGTTAGTTTTGTTCAAAAGCAAGAGGTAGCTTCTAGAACTCCTATTTATGTAGCCCACATTTGTATGGTTGTTAGTCTATAAATATTTTAAGAAAAGGGAATATGCATAAGTTGATGATGCCATGCTCGTATTTTATTTATCAACCATAAGTTGATTGATGCATGATATGATCTATTCGCTTTGCTTGAGGACGAGCAAATGTTTAAGCTTGAGGGAGTTCATACGTGCATTTTACATCATCAATATGGCAACATATATGATCAGTATGGAATGTTATTTGCGATTTTCTATCCTTATTTATGCATTTTTAGATGATTTATGAGATTTCCTATAAAGTCCATTTATTTTTTGTTTTAACTCTGTTCATTAGAAAACACCTTCGGTTAGTGTTTTTGACATTACAAGAGCTACGGGACTCCAAAAAGGCAAGGTCAGAGGCCACACTTCACAAATTTTGAGAAGGATCCAGCAGGACAAAGGACCAGAGGGGACCAACAGGCTGGGAGATAGGGCCTGTGGCGTGCCCACCCCCATAGGGCACGCCACCAGGGCTATCTTGGCCCTCGAGCGTCGCCTCGCCGCCTCCTTCCGTGTGCTAAAAACTCATTGATACGTCTCCGACGTATCGATAATTTCTTATGTTCTATGCCATATTATTGATGATACCTACATGTTTTATGCACACTTTATGTCATATTCGTGCATTTTCTGGAACTAACCTATTAACAAGATGCCGAAGTGCCGCTTGTTGTTTTCGCTGTTTTTGGTTTCAGAAATCCTAGTAACGAAATATTCTCGGAATTGGACGAAATCAAAGCCCGGGGGCCTATTTTCTCACGAAGCTTCCGGAAGTCCGAAGGAGAGACGAAGAGGGGCCACGGAGGGGCCACACCATAGGCGGCGCGGCCCCCCTTGGCCGCGCGGCCCCGTGGTGTGGGGCCCCCGTGCCGCCTCTTGACCTGCCCTTCCGCCTATAAAAAGTCTCCGTGACGAAACCCCCGCATGCCGAGAGCCACGATACGGAAAACCTTCCGAGACGCCGCCGCCGCCGATCCCATCTCGGGGCATCCAGGAGATCGCCTCCGGCACCCTGCCGGAGAGGGGAATCATCTCCCGGAGGACTCTACACCGCCATGGTCGCCTCCGGAGTGATGAGTGAGTAGTTCACCCCTGGACTATGGGTCCATAGCAGTAGCTAGATGGTTGTCTTCTCCTCATTGTGCTTCATTGTTGGATCTTGTGAGCTGCCTAACATGATCAAGATCATCTATCTCGTAATTCTATATGTTGTGTTTGTCGGGATCCGATGGATAGAGAATACTATGTCATGTTAATTATCAAGTTATTATACATGTGTTGTTTATGATCTTGCATGCTCTCCGTTTCTAGTAGAGGCTACGGCCAAGTTTTTACTTTTAACTCCAAGAGGGAGTATTTATGCTCGATAGTGGGTTCATGTCTCCGTGAACTGCGGGAGTGACAAGCAACCCCTAAGGTTATGGATGTGTTGTTGCCACTAGGGATAAAACATTGATGCTATGTTCGAGGATGTAGTTATTGATTACATTACGCACCATACTTAATGCAATTGTCCGTTGCTTTGCAACTTAATACCGGAGGGGTTCGGACGATAACCTCGAAGGTGGACTTTTAGGCATAGATGCGGTTGGATGGCGGTCTATGTACTTTGTCGTAATGCCCAATTAAATCTCACTATACTTATCATGTCATGTATGTGCATTGTTATGCCCTCTCTATTTGTCAATTGCCCGACTGTAATTTGTTCACCCAACATGCTTTTATCTTATGGGAGAGACACCTCTAGTGAACTGTGGACCCCGGTCCATTCTTTAATACTGAAATACAAATCTGCTGCAATACTTGTTTTACTGTTTTCTCTGCAAACAATCATCTTCCACACAATACGGTTAATCCTTTGTTACAGCAAGCTGGTGAGATTGACAACCTCACTGTTTCGTTGGGGCAAAGTACTTTGGTTGTGTTGTGCAGGTTCCACGTTGGCGCCGGAATCTCTGGTGTTGCGCCGCACTACATCCCGCCGCCATCAACCTTCAACGTGCTTCTTGACTCCTACTGGTCCGATTAAACCTTGGTTTCTTACCGAGGGAAACTTTCCGCCGTGCGCATCACACCTTCCTCTTGGGGTTCCCAACGGACGCGTGTCGAACGAAAGACAATACGTCAACCACGCGCATCAAGCAAATTTCGGCGCCGTTGCCGGGGAGATCAAGACACGCTGCAAGGGGAGTCTCCACTTCTCAATCTCTTTACTTTGTTTTTGTCTTGCTTCATTTTATTTACTACTTTGTTTGCTGCATTATATCAAAACACAAAAAAATTAGTTGCTAGCTTTACTTTATTTACTGTCTTGTTTGCTATATCAAAAACACAAAAAAAAATAGTTTACTTGCATTTACTTTATCTAGTTTGCTTTATTTACTATTGCTAAAATGGCCAACCCTGAAAATACTAAGTTGTGTGACTTCACTAGCACAAATAATAATGATTTCCTATGCACACCTATTGCTCCACCTGCTACTACAGCAGAATTCTTTGAAATTAAACCTGCTTTACTTAATCTTGTTATGCGAGAGCAATTTTCACGGTGTTAGTTCCGATGATGCTGCTGCCCATCTCAATAATTTTGTTGAACTATGTGAAATGCAAAAATATAAAGATGTAGATGGTGACATTATAAAATTAAAATTGTTCCCTTTCTCATTAAGAGGAAGAGCTAAAGATTGGTTGCTATCTCTCGCCTAAGAATAGTATTGATTCATGGACTAAATGCAAGGATGCTTTTATTGGTAGATATTATCCCCCTGCTAAAATTATATCTTTGAGGAGTAGCATAATGAATTTTAAACAATTGGATAATGAACATGTTGCTCAAGCTTGGGAAAGAATGAAATCTCCGGTTAAAAATTGCCCAACCCATGGATCGACTACTTGGATGATCATCCAAACCTTCTATGCAGGACTAAATTTTTCTTCGCGGAATTTATTGGATTCAGCTGCTGGAGGTACCTTTATGTCCATCACTCTTGGTGAAGCAACAAAGCTCCTTGATAATATGATGGTTAATTACTCTGAATGGCATACGGAAAGAGCTCCACAAGGTAAGAAGGTAAATTCTGTTGAAGAATCCTCTTCCTTGAATGATAAAGTTGATGCTATTATGTCTATGCTTGCGAATGATAGGACAAATTTTGATCCTAATAATGTTCCATTAGCTTCATTGGTTGCCCAAGAAGAACATGTTGATGTAAACTTCATTAAAAATAATAATTTCAACAACAATGCTTATCGGAACAATTCTAGTAATAACTATAGGCCATATCCTTATAATAATGGTAACGGTTATGCTAATTCTTATGGGAATTCTTACAACAATAATAGGAATACACCCCCTGGACTTGAAGCCATGCTTAAAGAATTTATTAGTACACAAACTGCCTTTAACAAATCTGTTGAGGAAAAGCTCAATAAAATTGATATTCTTGTTTCTAGAGTTGATAGTCTTGCCTCCGATGTTGATCTTTTGAAATCGAAAGTTATGTCTAATATGGATATTGAAAATAAAATTGTTACTACAGCAAATGCCATCCAAGTTAGAATTAATGAGAATATAAGATTAATGGCTGAAGCTGCGTGCTAGGTGGGATAGAGAAGAAAATGAAAAACTAGCTAAAAAAGAAAATGTAGCTAAAGTTTGGACTATTACCACCACTAGCAATGCTAATGATTCATATGTTGCTGCACCTCCTACTATCAATGGTAAAATAATTGGTGTTAGCAATGCTTCTACTCCTAGTGCAAAGCGCGCAAAATTACTCGAAACCGCTAAAGCTATCGAAACCGCTTGTGATAAAGCTGCTGAAATTTTTTCCAACCTTGGGGATGATAATCCCATTGCTTTAGATTGTAATGATTTAGATTTTGATGATTGCCATATCTCTGAAGTTATAAAGTTCTTGCAAAAACTTGCTAAAAGTCCCAATGCTAGTGCTATAAATTTGGCTTTCACAAAACATATTACAAATGCTCTCATAAAAGCTAGAGAAGAGAAACTAAAACTTGAAACTTCTATTCCTAGAAAGCTAGAGGATGGTTGGGAGCCCATCATTAAAATGAGAATCAAAGATTTTGATTGTAATGCTTTATGTGATCTTGGTGCAAGTATTTCTGTTATGCCTAAAAAGGTCTATGATATGCTTGACTTGCCACCATTGAAGAATTGTTATTTGGATGTTAATCTCGCTGATAATGCTAAAAAGAAACCTTTGGGGAAAGTTGATAATGTTCATATTATGGTTAACAATAACCTTGTCCCCGTTGATTTTGTTGTCTTGGATATTGAATGCAATGCATCTTGCCCCATTATATTGGGAAGACCTTTTCTTCGAACCGTTGGTGCTACTATTGATATGAAGGAAGGTAATATTAAATATCAATTTCCTCTCAAGAAAGGTATGGAACACTTCCCTAGAAAGAGAATGAAGTTACCTTATGATTCTATCATTAGAACAAATTATGATGTTGATGCTTCATCTTTCGATGTTACTTGAGATACACTTTCTGCGCCTAGGCTGAAAGGCGTTAAAGAAAGCGCTTATGGGAGACAACCCATGTTTTTACTCCAGTATTTTTGTTTTATATTTGTGTCTTGGAAGTTGTTTACTACTGTAGCAACCTCTCCTTATATTAGTTTTATGTTTTGTTGTGCCAAGTAAAGTCTTTGATAGAAAAGTAAGTACTAGATTTGGATTACTGCGCAGTTCCAGATTTCTTTGCTGTCACGAATCTGGGTCTATCTCCCTGTAGGTAGCTCAGAAAATTACGCCAATTTACGAGCATGATCCTCAGATATGTACGCAACTTTCATTCAATTTGAGCATTTTCGTTTGAGCAAGTCTGGTGGCCTAATAAAATCCATCTTTACGGACTGTTCTGTTTTGACAGATTCTGTCTTTTATTTCGCATTGCCTCTTTTGCTATGTTGGATGAATTTCTTTGATCCATTAATGTCCAGTAGCTTTATGCAATGTCCAGAAGTGTTAAGAATGATTGTGTCACCTCTGAACATGTGAATTTTTATTATGCACTAACCCTCTAATGAGTTGTTTCGAGTTTGGTGTGGAGGAAGTTTTCAAGGATCAAGAGAGGAGTATGATGCAATATGATCAAGGAGAGTGAGAGCTCTAAGCTTGGGGATGCCCCGGTGGTTCACCCCTGCATATTTTAAGAAGACTCAAGCGTCTAAGCTTGGGGATGCCCAAGGCATCCCCTTCTTCATCGACAACATTATCAGAGTTCCTCCCCGAAACTATATTTTTATTCGGCCACATCTTATGTACTTTGCTTGGAGCGTCGGTTTGTTTTTGTTTTTTGTTTTGTTTGAATAAAATGGATCCTAGCATTCACTTTATGGGAGAGATACACGCTCCGCTGTTGCATATGGACAAATATGTCCTTAGGCTCTACTCATAGTATTCATGGCGAAGTTTCTTCTTCGTTAAATTGTTATATGGTTAGAATTGGAAAATGCTACATGTAGTAACTCTAAAATGTCTTGGATAATTTGATACTTGGCAATTGTTGTGCTCATGTTTAAGCTCTTGCATCATATACTTTGCACCCATTAATGAAGAAATACTTAGAGCTTGCTAATTTGGTTTGCATATTTGGTTTCTCTAGAGTCTAGATAACATCTAGTATTGAGTTTTGAACAACAAGGAAGACGGTATGGAGTCTTATAATGTTTACCATATGTCTTTTATGTGAGTTTTGCTGTATCGTTCATCCTTGTGTTTGTTTCAAATAACCTTGCTAGCCTAAACCTTGTATCGAGAGGGAATACTTCTCATGCATCCAAAATCCTTGAGCCAACCACTATGCCATTTGTGTCCACCATACCTACCTACTACATGGTATTTATCCGCCATTCCAAAGTAAATTGCTTGAGTGCTACCTTTAAAATTCCATCATTCACCTTTGCAATATATAGCTCATGGGACAAATAGCTTAAAAACTATTGTGGTATTGAATATGTACTTATGCACTTTATCTCTTATTAAGTTGCTTGTTGAGCGATAACCATGTTTCGGGGACGCCATCAACTATTCTTTGTTGGATATCATGTGAGTTGCTATGCATGTCCGTCTTGTCTGAAGCAAGAGAGATCTACCACCTTCATGGTTGGAGCATGCATGTTGTTAAAGAAGAACTTTGGGCCGCTAACTAAAGCCATGATTCATGGTGGAAGTTTCAGTTTGGACATATATCCTCAATCTCATATGAGAATAAAAATTGTTGCCACATGCTTATGCATTAAAGAGGAGTCCATTATCTGTTGTCCATGTTGTCCCGGTATGGATGTCTAAGTTGAGAATAATCAAAAGCGAGAAATCCAAAATGCGAGCTTTCTCCTTAGACCTTTGTACAGAGCGGCATGGAGGTACCCCATTGTGACACTTGGTCAAAACATGTGCATTGCAAAGATCCGGTAGTCCAAGTTAATTAGGACAAGGTGCGGGCACTATTAGTATACTATGCATGAGACTTGCAACTTGTAAGATATAATGTACATAACTCATATGCTTTATTACTACCGTTGACAAAATTGTTTCATGTTTTCAAAATAAGAGCTCTAGCACAAATATAGCAATCGATGCTTTCCTCTTTGAAGGACCATTCTCTTTACTTTTATGTTGAGTCAGTTCACCTATCTCTCTCCACCTCAAGAAGCAAACACTTGTGTGAACTGTGCATTGATTCTTACATATTTGCATATTGTACTTGTTATATTACTCTATGTTGACAATTATCCATGAGATATACATGTTACAAGTTGAAAGCAACCGCTGAAACTTAATCTTCCTTTGTGTTGCTTCAATACCTTTACTTTGATTTATTGCTTTATGAGTTAACTCTTATGCAAGACTTATTAATACTTGTCTTGAAGTACTATTCATGAAACGTCTTTGCTTTATGATTCACTTGTTTACTCATGTCATCACCATTGTTATGATCGCTGCATCCACTACATATGTTTACAAATAGTATGATCAAGGTTATGATGGCATATCACTTCACAAATTATCTTTGTTATCGTTTTACTTGCTCGGTACGAGCAGAACTAAGCTTGGGGATGCTTGATACGTCTCCGACGTATCGATAATTTCTTATGTTCTATGCCATATTATTGATGATACCTACATGTTTTATGCACACTTTATGTCATATTCGTGCATTTTCCGGAACTAACCTATTAACAAGATGCCGAAGTGCCGATTGCTGTTTTCTGCTGTTTTTGGTTTCAGAAATCCTAGTAACGAAATATTCTCGGAATTGGACGAAATCAAAGCCCGGGGGCCTATTTTCTCACGAAGCTTCCGGAAGTCCGAAGGAGAGACGAAGAGGGGCCACGGAGGGGCCACACCATAGGGCGGCGCGGCCCCCCTTGGCCGCGCGGCCCTGTGGTGTGGGGCCCCCGTGCCGCCTCTTGACCTGCCCTTCCGCCTATAAAAAGTCTCCGTGACGAAACCCCCGATACCGAGAGCCACGATACGGAAAACCTTCCGGAGACGCCGCCGCCGCCGATCCCATCTCGGGGGATCCGGGAGATCGCCTCCGGCACCCTGCCGGAGAGGGGAATCATCTCCCGGAGGACTCTACACCGCCATGGTCGCCTCCGGAGTGATGAGTGAGTAGTTCACCCCTGGACTATGGGTCCATAGCAGTAGCTAGATGGTTGTCTTCTCCTCATTGTGCTTCATTGTTGGATCTTGTGAGCTGCCTAACATGATCAAGATCATCTATCTGTAATTCTATATGTTGTGTTTGTCGGGATCCGATGGATAGAGAATACTATGTCATGTTAATTATCAAGTTATTATACATGTGTTGTTTATGAACTTGCATGCTCTCCGTTTCTAGTAGAGGCTCTGGCCAAGTTTTTACTTTTAACTCCAAGAGGGAGTATTTATGCTCGATAGTGGGTTCATGTCTCCGTGAATGCGGGGAGTGACGAGAACCCCTAAGGTTATGGATGTGCTTGTTGCCACTAGGGATAAAACATTGATGCTATGTTCGAGGATGTAGTTATTGATTACATTACGCACCATACTTAATGCAATTGTCCGTTGCTTTGCAACTTAATACCGGAGGGGTTCGGACGATAACCTGAAGGTGGACTTTTTAGGCATAGATGCAGTTGGATGGCGGTCTATGTACTTTGTCGTAATGCCCAATTAAATCTCACTATACTTATCATGTCATGTATGTGCATTGTTATGCCCTCTCTATTTGTCAATTGCCCGACTGTAAATTTTTCACCCAACATGCTTTTATCTTATGGGAGAGACACCTCTAGTGAACTGTGGACCCCGGTCCATTCTTTAATACTTGAAATACAAATCTGCTTGCAATACTTGTTTTACTCGTTTTCTCTGCAAACAATCATCTTCCACACAATACGGTTAACCCTTTGTTACAGCAAGCCGGTGAGATTGACAACCTCACCGTTTCGTTGGGGCAAAGTACTTTGGTTGTGTTGTGCGGGTTCCACGTTGGCGCCGGAATCTCCGGTGTTGCGCCGCACTACATCCCGCCGCCATCAACCTTCAACGTGCTTCTTGACTCCTACTGGTCCGATTAAACCTTGGTTTCTTACTGAGGGAAACTTGCCGCTGTGCGCATCACACCTTCCTCTTGGGGTTCCCAACGGACGCGTGTCGAACGAAAAGACAATACGTCAACCACGCGCATCACTCATCTGGACATAAGCATGGAGCTTTTCGCGAAACAGATTGCTGCCACATCCATGATCTTTGTTTCGGGGGTCAGATTGATCATGCTCTCCACGCCGGAGAGGGGGATTTAGAGGTCTTATTCACCACCACAACCACCAACGTCATCATCAACAACCATGTGCTCACTCTCCATCATCATGTGTGAGTAGTTCTCTGTATGCATATGAGGTAGATGGGGATTGGATGAGATTGATCATGTAATCATCTATATGTATCGAGATTTGAGGTATTTTTCTTGAGGATACTCTTGTATGAGTGTTGGTACACCTTTTCTATATTGAATGCTTGTTGCTAGGGCATGGGTGACATGATTTCAATACTGAACTTATATTGCGCCATCATATATATGAGTTTGGTATCTATTTGCAAAGTGTATTGCCTATTATTGTGTTGAACCGGCGAACCCTAAAGTGTCAGTTAGGGAAAATGGGAATATGCAATAGTTTGAGGATATTGTGTATTAATGAAGTGTTAATGCTTTATTCTGGGCTATTCGAAAGGATAGACCTCAATTGTTTGTAGTTCCACGTTGGCCCCGATGAAATGGGCAGGTAGGATAAAAGATGTTTTGCAAATTCTCTTGGTTAGTATACATAACTATATTAGGATCACACACCTACACACAACTGAATTAGAGATGAATTATATGTTATTAGGATTACATTATATGATCAATATCATTCATGCAACACCCCGCTATCACCTCATGCCTACCCCTTTAGCCACTGAAAGTTACACATCACTACTTCTAGTGAAAACTGGAAATATGTTGCTATTGTTTATTACTTGTTTCATTGGTTTGAATCAACTTCTATAAATCACCACTTGCTTTGTGAGTTTATTGATATACATGTGTGTTTGAGAGTGACGTCTCAATTGCTGAAGTCTTATTGATATTCTTGTGTTCGCGTTGAGTCGAACTATAAATTTGGGTAATACTTCTCATCGAAGATTTCAGATATCCCCTATATTTGTGGACATCAAATGCTTCGAACCTAAATGGTGTCAACGGATAGAGAATTTTGTTAGTCAAGAAAGAGTAGATATTAAATTAAATGATGACATTGGGCATTATTTCCAGATAAAAAAAAGGATTGACATAAGGTGATCCGCTATGACTCATGTTGTTCAATCTTGTGGCAAATACATTATGAATTTTAATTACACGAGCCTACCTCATCTCGTTGAGGGAAGAGTGTCTATTCTGCAATATGGGAAATATACAGTTGTTTTTGTGGAGCATCATTTATAAAATACATTAAACATGAAACTAATACTTTGTATCTCCAAACAAATATCGAGTCACAATAAAAAAAAATCATAAGAGTGAGATTGTTTTGGTCGACCAAAGGAGGTAGAAGACCAGTACATAAACCTATTTGGTTTTGACTCTGGTTCACTTCCTCTTAGGTACTTGGGAATTCTCATTCATTATAGAAAACTCACAAATGGTGAGTAGAAAGCCGTGAAAACTGTTTTGAGAAAAAGCTTGCGAGTTTGGTGGGAAAATTGTTGTCTTATGGGGATAGTTTGGCTCTTATTAATTATGTCCCAAGATTATGTTTTCATTCTTTGAAAAACCTTAGCCGGTAAGTAAAATATTGGATTTTCTTGCTCCATTTTTTTATTTGGCAAAGTAATAGCCATAATAAAAATATAGATTCACAAAATGGAACATAATTTGTCGCCAAAAGGACCAAGGTGGTCTCGGAGTAGAGGTTCTTGATATTAAAAATTGTTTATTGAGAAAATGGCTTTTAAAACTAATGATCGAACAAGGTGTATGGCAAGAGCTAATACAAAATAAATATCTACACTCAGAATTACTGCCCCAAGTTGAGTCCAAGGTGATGGATTCAGTTTTCCGGAAAGGTCTCATGAAGGTGAAAGATGAGTTCTTCGAGAGAGGATCCTTCCATGTAAGGAATGGACATGTTACTCAATTTTAGGAAGACACATGGTTAGGAGATTCACCATTGTCTCACCAATACCCATCTCTATACAACATTTTACAACAAGAAGAAGTATATGTTTCCAATGTGATGTCGCATAATCTGCTAAATGTAACCATCATGCAAACTTTAATTGGGAACAAATTGGAAAGATGGCTTCATTTGGTTCGCAGGCTGATAGTAGATGTTCAGTTATCCAGTTAACCATATGCATTCACTTGGAAGTTACTGCTACTCGTTCTTTTACGGTCAAATCACTATATCTAGACTAGATGAATGATCATACAAAATTCATTCGAAAATATACTTGCAAAAATAAAAGTACCACTAAAAATCAGAATTTTTATGTGATTCTTGCATTGCAGAGTACTTCTTAGCAAAGATAACTTAACAAAGTGGATTTGCAAGGTAGTGTAAAATGTTATTTTGGTGATTAACATGAAACAAATCAATGCTTTCGTTTGGCAAATTGTACATATAGCCTTTGATATAATACCCCCAATAAATGTGACACAACTTTTAGGGAACTGGCTAAGGGGAGTTGTTAAAAAAATAAAGCACAAATGCATGTAGTTTTGAGCCATATGGAATGTACGAAATGACTATATCTTTAACAATACAAAATCTACTTTTTATGAAGGTTATTCCTCTCGCTACGCATGGGATCCGTATATGGTTTCACTTACAACCAACGGAGAAGCGAGAGATTTGGACATTGGGCGCAACCGACTGAAGATAGTTGCTCGGGATTTATATTGCTAGTACAATTGGCATTTTAATCTTCAGATAACATATTAATACAGTATTATTCTATGTTGTCTTTTATTTTTAGTTGGCTGATCTACTTATCCACCTTATGTGACCCATGAGGTCCCAATTTTAGAATAGTTAACTAGTAATAAGGTAATAAAAGGATACATTTATCAATCGATACAAAGGCCGGGCCATCTTCCCCCATTTCGAATGTTTTGTTTGGAGAATTTGTTGCTGACCAGCGCGTCTGATCAACAGTTCTGACACCATTCTTTTGTAATAAAACGCTGACGAAGCATCACCTAGTGTCATGACTCATGAGCCAAAGAGATACAGAGGCCCCTAGAGCTGTAATTATATCACGACACAAGCTTCCATCTTTAACCTCAGCTGCTCTAGTATAGGTGGCCCGCGCACGGAAGAGAAGAAATCGACTTTTTACCGCGTCGAGGTCATCGAGGAGAGAACTTTAGTTGTAATGCTGGTGCAGGTGTGTTCTCTGCCTCAATCGTCTGTAATTGGGGTATGATTTTATAACTGTTTTTCTGCATTTTATAAAGATGTGGTATGTCTGTGGCATGCTCTAAAAAAAAAAGACTTGAAACCGGTCGGTGCGATAGATGCCATCTTGATTCCGCCCAAGATTGTTGGATTAGATAGAGGAGAGTAAATTTTGGGAGACACCCATGCCGGCCAAGCTGGTTCACTTCAGTTGCCGCGCTCTACCATCTCATCCCAGCCAAGCATTAGGGCATCTCCAACGTTGACGCATTTAATTATTCGCGAGCGTCCATTTGCGATTTGCATCGTCCCACGGACGCGAAAATGACCGTATTTATCCGCGCGTCCTTTTGCGTCTGAGGTGGCTCCAGCGGGGTGACGCATTTTTTTCTACTTATTTTTTTTCTCTTCTCCATTTAAACATAGTTCCAAACATTACATATTGGAACATGGTTTTACACAAACTAATACATAATTGGAAACATGGTTTACACAAACTAATACATAGTTTGAACCATGATTGACACAAATTAAAACATTGTAAAAAAGGAAAGTCAGTAGTGTTGGTTCCGTATGTTCGCTGCCAAGAAAGAACACTCTCAAGCATTCCCAGTCACCCAAACTGAAAAATCCAGCTGTTGACGGTACCCCTATTGGTTCTTTCAAGGAAGAACAACCAGAAACCTTCACTGCTGGCTTCAACTGGCCCGTAGCCATATTCGCTGCAAAAAAAGAACACTCTAAGTTTTAACTATCGGTGTCCGAGCCGGATTCGCCGGTGTGGTAGTGCCAGCGGCAGGTTGTGTCGTCGAACACCTTGACGATCATCTCGTCGTCCCCCTCGTAGAGGAAGGTGAGCTGGCAGTCGGGCTCGAGCGCGAGGTCGCGGGCGAACTTAACCCACCCCGTGTGCAGGTACATCTTGCCCTACCCGTCGAACAAGACCTCGACAGACCACTGGCAGAAGTTGCAGCTGGCCTCCCGTAGCTGCAAGTGCGCCGGCTCGACGCCATCGACGAACTCGGCCGGGAGCCGCTTGATGCCGAGTGGGTCGTCGTCGATACGGAGGAGGAACTCGAAGCAGCGCTCCTCCTGCGAAGACGAGGAGGGTGTAGGCGACGGCGACTGTGGGGTCGTAGCTGCTCCACCACGGCGGCCCCTGCCCCGGCACCGGGGGCGCCCAGGCCCGCAGTGACCCGCCATGGACTTCCTCGCGGGCCTAGCTACGTCGCAGGAAGAGGTAGGCGGCGCTACGTGGAGCTTGTGGCGGCTAGGGTTTGTGTGGAGGAGTGGATGATGAAGAAGAAGAGCGCACACCCTCTTTATATAGGCCGGAGGCAGGCGACGGCCGTGGGACGCGTGACGTCACCATTGCTCGCGTTGGCGGAGGTGGGCGGCGGCCGCTCGGCGGGCGAGGCATCGCCATTAACGTGGCGCGGACCGCCGAAGCGACGCAGCGGCGCCGATCGGCCGGCGCGCCCGAGAAGACGCATCGATGTAGGGTCGCCGCTAGACGGGCCCGACGAAACGTCCGCCGGACGCGAGCGGACACTTTGTGCGTCCACGCAGCGTCCGCAGAGACGCACCTGAGGTGCATATTTGGGCCAGATTTGCGTCGCCGCGGACGGCCGATCACTTTGCGTGCCGCTGGAGCAGGAACCTTGCGCATTTTTCGGCCCGACGGACGCAGACGATCGCTCAGCATGTGTTTACGTCGCCCTGTTGGAGATGCCTTTAGTCCTCCACTTGGTTTGCAGCCTGGCAAGATGCACGAGTAACGATGTTGGAAGAACCGCCTACAATGCGTCAGAGAAAAGCTTAGGGCTCATTTGGTTCACATGAATTCCAAAGGAATTTTAGAGGATTCCATTTCTTAGGAATGTTACCTTCAGAACTTGTTTGGTTCGTAGGATTTGAAACAATAGAAATATTTCCTATGATCTACTTTGTATACCATTTTACACCAAATTTATCTTAGGTCCAACTTGTTAGGAAATAAAATATGTGATCAATTATGTATGGGAGGGATGCCTCCCAGGAGGTGTCTGTTGGGGAAGAGGTGTCTCCCCAACACACCCCTTCAGCCTGTATATAAGTGGGTCTCCCACATTGCAATGAAATAAGAGAATCATTTACTCCATTCCTTTGTGTCTCTTCTCTCTATACTCTAACACGTTATCAGCACGTAGATTCTGCCAAGAGCATTTGGGCTAATCTGAGCATTCGTCCGCACTCGTCCAGAACTGAAACTGATCAGGACATCGTACATTCGGTTTTGTCTTCCTGTGTTAATCAATGATCTAGAAACTAATCCATTGAATTAAACGCAGATAGAGGAAGATTGAAACGCGTAACTGCCGGCCACCG